>NW_019945166.1:13209-39283 GCF_002910315.2 Salvelinus sp. IW2-2015
TCTCTCTGTCTCTCTCTCTCTGTCTCTCTCTCTCTGTCTCTCTCGCTCTCTGTGCTCTCTCTGTGTCTCTCTCGCTCTCTGTGTCTCTCTCGCTCTCTGTTTCTCTCGGTGTGTCTGTCTCTCTCTCTCATTAGAATGCCAGTCAAGTGTTTGAGAACTGTTTTGGCATACTAAACACTACTGGGTTGTCCATGTTGGTTAATGTTTATATTAGATTTTCCATTAAGGAGAATCAGAGAGAGAGAGTTCAGAAACTATTCAGACCCCTTAACTTTTTCCACATTTTGTTACATTACAACCTTATTCTAAAATTGAGTAAATTCCAATGTTTACCTCATTAATCTACACACACTACCCTATAATGACTAAATGAAAACAGGTTTTTAGAAATCATAAAATAAAAACATAAATACCTTATTTACATAAATATTCAGACCCTTTACTATGAGACTCCAAATTGAGCTCAGTTGCATCCTGTTTCCATCAATCATCCTTGAGATGTTTCTACAACTTGATTGGAGTCCACCTGTGGTAAATTCAATTGATTGGACATGATTTGGAAAGGCACACAGCTGTCTATATAAGGTCCCACAGTCAGAGCAAAAACCAAGCCATGAGGTCGAAGGGATTGTCCGTAGCGCTCCGAGACCGGATTGTATAGAGGCTTCTGGGGAAGGGTACGAAAACTTTCCGCAGCATTGAAGGTCCCCAGAACACAGTGGCCTCCATCATTCTTAAATGGAAGAAGTTTGGAACCACCCAGACTCTTCATAGAGCTAGCCGCCCTCCCAAACTGAACAATCGGGGGAAAAGGGCCTTAGTCAGGGAGGTGACCAAGAACCCAATGGTCACTCTGACAGAGCTCCAGAGATCCTCTGTGGAGATGGGAGAACCTTCCAGAAGGACAACCATCTCTGCAGCACTCCACCAATCAGGCCTTTATGGTAGAGTGGCCAGACGAAACCACTCCTCAGTAAAAGGCACATGACAGCCTGCTTGGAGTTTGCCAAAAGGCACCTAAAGACTCTCAGACCATGAAAACAAGATTCTCTGGTCTGATGAAACCAAGATTGAACTCTTTGGCCTGAATGCCAAGCGTCACGTCTGGAGCAAACCTGGCACCATCCCTACGGTGGAGCATGGTGGTGGCAGCATCATGCTGTGTGGATATTTTTCAGCGACAGTGACTGGGAGACCAGTCAGGATCGAGGAAAAGATGAACGGAGCAAAGTACAGAGAGATCCCTGATGAAAACCTGCTCCAGAGTGCTCAGGACCGCAGACTGGGACAAAGGTTCACCTTCCAACAGGACAACGACTTTAAGCACACAGCCAAGACAGCGCAGGAGTGGCTTCCTGAGAAGTCTCTGAATGTCCTTGAGTGGCCCATCCAGAGCCCGGACTTGAGCCCAATCTAACATTTCTGGAGAGACCAGAAAATAGCTGTGCAGCGACACTCCCCAACCAACCTGACAGAGCTTGAGAGGATCTACATAGAATAATGGGAGAAACTCCCCAAATACAGGTGTGCCAAGCTTATAGCGTCATACCCAAGAAGACTCGAGGCTGGGTGAAGTACCACAGTGTGCAATTCCAGCAGCAATATTTGTGAACTGCTGCCACAAGAAAAGGGCAACCAGTGAAGAACAAACACAATTGTAAATACAACCCATATTTATGTTTATATATTTTCCCTTTTGTACTTTAACTATTTGAGCATCATTACAACACATTTAAAATGTCTTTATTATTTTGGAACTTTTGTGAGTGTAATGTACTGTAACTGTTTTGTTTATTATCTATTTCATGTAAACATATGTTTCCCATGCCAATAAAGCAGAGAGAGAATCTGTGTTGTTCCTTCTCCCATACAGAATGAGGACTTCACATTGCCTAACACAGTACAGATATGTTTTGATATCAAATGAAACTGCCTAACACAGGACAAATGTCCTGATTTATTACTAAACTCAGCAAAAAAAAATGTAACGTCCTCTCACTGTCAACTGCGACTATTTTCAGCAAACTTAACGTGTAAATATTTGTATGAACATAACAAGATTCAACAATCTGAAACATAAACTGAACAAGTTCCACAGAAATTGAATAATGTGTCCCTGAACAAAGGAGGGTGGGTCAAAATCAAAAGTAACAGTCAGTATCTGGTGTGGCCACCAGCTGCATTAAGTACTGCAGTGCATCTCCTCCTCATGGACTGCACCAGATTTGCCAGTTCTTGCTGTGAGATGTTACCCCACTCTTCCATCAAGGCACCTGTAAGTTCCTGGACATTTCTGGGGGGAATGGCCCTAGCCCTCACCCTCTGAATCCAAGAGGCTCCAGGCGTGCTCAATGGGATTGAGATCCGGGCTCTTCGCTGGCCATGGCAGAACCAACTGACATTCCTGTCTTGCAGGAAATCACGCGCAGAATGAGCAGTATGGCTGGTGCATTGTCATGCGGGAGGTCATGTCAGGATGAGCCTGCAGGAAGGGTACCACATGAGGGAGGAAGATGCTTCTCTGTAACGCACAGCATTGAGATGCCTGCCAATGACAACAAGCTCAGTCCGATGATGCTGTGACACACCGCCCCAGACCATGACGGACCCTCCACCTCCAAATCGCTCCAGAGTACAGGCCTCGGTGTAACGCTCATTCCTCGACGATAAACGCGAATCCGAACCATCAGCCCTGGTGAGACAAAACCGCAACTTGTCAGAGAAGAGCACTTTTTGCCAGTCCTGTCTGGTCCAGCGATGGTGGGTTTGTGCCCATATGCAACGTTGTTGCCGGTGATGTCTGGTGAGGACCTGCCTTCAACAGGCCTACAAGCCCTCAGTCCAGCCTCTCTCAGCCTATTGCGGACAGTCTTGAGCCTGATGGAGGGATTGTGGGTCCTGGTGTAACTCGGGCAGTTGTTGCCATCCTGTACCTGTCCCGCAGGTGTGATTTTCGGATGTACCGATCCTGCGCAGGTGTTGTTACACGTGGTCTGCCACTGCGAGGACGATCAGCTGTCTGTCCTGTCTCCCTATAGCGCTGTCTTAGGCGTCTCACAGTACGGACATTGCAATTTATTCTCCTGGCCACATCTGCAGTACTCATGCCTCCTTGCAGCATGCCTAAGGCACGTTCACGCAGATGAGCAGGGACCCTGGGTCATCTATCTTTTGGTGTTTTTCAGAGTCAGTAGAAAGGCCTCTTAGTGTCCTAAGTTTTCATAACTGTGACCTTAATTGCCTACTGTCTGTAAGCTGTTAGTGGTCTTAACGACCGTTTCTGAATGCAACATACTAAACTCTGTTTCTAAAGTCCTATCGGTTACTATGGTTACAGACATGAATCCTTTCTCTCAATTTCTCCACAGCTTGCTCACAGACTAAAGGTATCAGCTTTTCATCTCTTTTTTTGTGTGTGGGGTGGGGGGGGGGGGGCTGGCTTGTTAGATAGATGTTGCTGTCTCTGTCTCCCATTTCAACCTAACCATAACCTCGTCCCCAGGCTATTGCACAGTAGGATATCACCCATTCACACATGGGATATCACACATTCACACACGGGATATCACCCATTCACACAGTACGATATCACACAGTAGGATATCACCTATTCACACATGGGATATCACCCATTCACAAAGTAGGATATCACCCATTCACACATGGGATATCACCCATTCACCAAAATAGGATATCCCCATTCACAAGGATATCACCCATTCACGCATGGGATATCACCCATTCACAAAGTAGGATATCACCCATTCGCACATGGATATCACCCATTCGCACATGGGATATCCACCCATTCGCACATGGGATATCACCCATTTCGTGCATGGGATATCACCCATTCACGCATGGATATCACCCATTCGCGCATGGGATATCACCCATTCACCATGGATATCACCCATTCACACATGGGATATCACTCATTCAAAGTTGGCTTAGTGGGAGTGGCCATAGAATTCTATGGGAGTGACCTTCTGATCAAAGTATTTTCATTATTAATTTTAGCAAATCACACGACTATGAGGCGTGGGGAGGGTTAGGGGGAGTGTTGCTGGGCAGATGATTGGTTGGTAGATTAAGCCAATTACTGCCTATGCACCGGAGCGTCTCCCGGCTTTCTGTATTGGCTAACGATGGTCCACCAGACTCGTCGCGCATTTAGCGGAAGTGGTCTAACACCTAGCACCCTATCCCTAAAACCTAGCACCCTATCCCTAACACCTAGCACCCTATCCCTGACACCTAGCACCCTATCCCTAACACCTAGCTCCCTATCCCTAACACCTAGCACCCTATCCCTAACAACCCTATCCTAACAACCAGCACCCTATCCGCTAACACCTAGCACCTTCCCTAAACACACCTAGCCAACCCATTCCCTAACACCTAGCACCCTAACACTGCACCCTGCCCTAACACCTAGCACCCTAGCCTAACACCTAGCACCTAGTCCTAGCACCCAACACCTAGCACCCTATCCCTAACACTAGCACCCTAATCCATACCTAACACTAGCACCCTATCCCTAACACCTAGCACCCTATCCCTAACACCACACCCTACCCTAGACACCTAGCACCCTAGCCCTAACACTAGCACCCTAGCCCTAACACCTAGCACCCTAGCCCTAACACCTAGCACCCTAGCCCTAACACCTAGCACCCTATCCCTAACACTAGCAACCTGTCCTACACTCCTAACCCCTAGCACCCTATCCTACACACTAGCACCCTAGCCCTAACACCTAGCACCACTATCCCTAACACTAGCACCCTATCCCTAACACCTAGCACCCCCTAAACTGCCCTGCAACACCCTAGACCTACACCTAGCCCTAACACCTAGCAGCACCAGCTAACAACCTAGCCCACACTACACCCTACCTAACAACCTAGCACCCTAACACCTAGCACCCTATCCCTAACACCTAGCACCCTAGCCCTAACACCTAGCACCATAGTCCTAGCACCCTAACACCTAGCACCCTATCCCTAACACCTAGCACCCTAGCCCTAACACCTAGCACCCTAACACCTAGCACCCTAACACCTAGCACCTTGTCTCTAACACCTAGCTCTATTTACATAACTCTACAATAATCAGGGTATTTACATAACTACCATATTCAGTGTGTTTACATAACTCTACAATAATCAGGGTATTTGCATAACTACAATACTCTGGGTATTTACATAACTCTACCATAATTATTTCCATCACTGTTAAATCTATTCCACATAAACACCAATTACCAGAAACTCAATGAACTAAATTACACTAACTGATAATACTATAACGTTGAAAAATACACTCTTAACAACTAGAGACAGAATAAATGGCCCCGGAGGTTCCTATGAAGTCTTCCAGTATGGACTACTAGGTAATAGACAGTTTACTCAGTTTAATAGCTGAGTCATTACACACCAATGAATGAATAGTCAGTGTTCAGGCATGTGTTCAGCAGGAACTGTTATCGGTGAGCAGTGAGGACATCTTTCTGAAACCTCTCGGACTCACTGCTGGTGGGAAGGTCAGAGGAGATCTTTCTGAAACCTCTCGGACTCACTGCTGGTGGGAAGGTCAGAGGAGATCTTTCTGAAACCTCTCGGACTCACTGCTGGTGGGAAAGATCAGCTGAAGAATCTATAACACGTTGACAGACAGATCACAAGACCAGATGTTCATTGGTTGAAAAAAACCAGAACAGAATAGACAAACACAGATCACTAGTAAAATAGAAACACGGACAGACTGGAATCGATGGTTGCTGTGCTGCAGTCTTCGTGTCAGTGTGCCACTCTGCTGTTAGCTTAGCTTGCTGCTATTAATACCTTCTGCCCTGTGCCTGTCCCAGACGTGGGTTCAAACACTATTAAAAAAATATTTGAAATACTTTGAGCGTTAGCTTTAGCCTGCCTTAGAGGGCCAGGTGGGAGGTGATTCAGTTGTACGACTATTCTATTGGTTCCCTTGCAGACAGACACGCTTAATCAAGCCCAGCTAATGTATTTTAAATGATATTGAATATAATTTGAACCCAGGTGTGGCCTGTGCATTGCAGCACCCACCCAGACTCTTATTTATATCCTGTGCCCGTCAGGAGAGATCTCCTACTACAGCAGCAGACTATTGGTTGTCTTGTAAATGATTTGCCAATGCTGCACCCACCCAGGCCTCTGACTTTATGTACACTGAGCTCCAAATGTATAGGGACAGTGACACATTTTTAAATACTTTGGCTCTGCGCTTTAGCACTTTGGATTTGAAATGATACCATGACTATGAGGTTAAAGTTCAGACGGTCAGCTTTCATTTGAGGGTGTTTTCATCCATATCGGGTAAACCGTTAAGAAATTACAGCACGTTTTTGGTACATAGTCCCCCTTCATTTTAGGGGACCAAAAGTATTTGGGACAAATGTACTTATACTGTATGTGTATTCAAGTAGTCAAATGTTTAGTATCTGGTCCCATATTCCTAGCACACAATGACTACATCAAGCTTGTGACTCTACAAAGTTGTTTGGATGTATTTGCTGTTTGTTTTGGTTGTGTTTCAGATAATTTTGTGGCCAATAGAAATGAATGGTAAATAATGTATTGTGTCATTTTGGAGTCACTTTTATTGTAAACAAGAATAGAATATGTTTCTAAACACTTCTACATTAATGTTGATTCTACCGTGATTACAGATAATCCTGAACAAATCGTGAATAATGATGAGTGAGAAAGTTGACGCACAAATATCATACCCCCAAGACATGCTAACCTCTCACCATTACAATAACCAGAGGGGTTTAGCATTGTTATATCATTAGTGGGCCCCCCGGACATGCTGAGACCTCTATCTAACAATTAGTAGGCAATGAACGTAGGCGCGAAGGTTAGCTTTTAGATACTCAATACACCGCCACCTGACATGCTGAATCGCCTCCTCACCGAGTTCAAGGAAGTACCAAGTGGGGAGGGACGGCGTTACTGGCTAATTTGGGCTCATGATTTCAATACCGCCTGTCACGCACCATGCTAACCTCTGCGACCATTTGATATCCCTTATAACCAGCAGCGGGCGGCTTAGTCCATCTAAGAAGTATTAAAATACGGAAACCCCACGACATGCAAAGCTACACTCCCTCACTCTGATTACAAATAACAGGGGAGGTTAGCATTTTATATCATACCCCAAAGACATGCTAACCTCTCACCATTACAATAACAGGGAGGGGTTAGCATTTTATATCATACTCCCAAGACATGCTAACCTCTCACCATTACAATAACAGGGGAGATTAGCATTTTATATCATAACCCCCAAGACATGCTAACCTCTCACCATTACAATAACAGGGGAGGTTAGCATTTTATATCATACCCCCAAGACATGCTAACCTCTCACCATTACAATAACAGGGGAGGTTATCCTTTTATATCATACCCCCAAGACATGCTAAGCTCTCACCATTACAGTAACAGGGGATGTTAGCATTTTATATCCCCAAGACGTGCTAAGCTCTCACCATTACAATAACAGAGGTGGTTAGCATTTTATATCATACCCACAAGACATGCTAACCTCTCACCATTACAATAACAGGGGAGGTTAGCATTTTGGGGGGGGGTGATATTTGTGTGTCTGTAACTTTCTGTCTCATCATTATTCACGATTCATTCAGAATTATCTGTACTAATGGTAGCATCAACATTAATAAGTAATCATTGCGTGCTAGGAAAATGGGACCAAATACTACACTTCTGTATACTTTAATACAAATATAAGTGAATTTGTCCTAATACTTTTGCTCCTCTAAAATGGGGGGGACTAGGTACAAAGAGTGCTGTAATTTCTAAACGGTTCACCTGGTATGGATGAAAAATACCCTCAAATTAAAGCTGACAGTCTGCACTTTTGTCATTGTTCAAATCCAAAGTGCTGAAGAACAGAGTCAAATCCCCCAAAAATGGGCCACTGTCCCAATACTTTTGGAGCTCACTGTATGTCCTGTCCTGTGTCAGAATGTCAGGGGGAATCTCTGCTAGCATTGCCACCAGCAGACTGCAAGCTGAGGGAATGGGCTCCAACGACCACGCCGTACCCTTCCTTAACCAGGTCAGTTTGTTTGTTTGTTTAATTGTTTTGTTTTTTAACTTTGTGTCCCAAATGGAGCCATATTCCCTATATAGTGGACTACATTTGTCCAGGGCCCATAGGGAATAGGGTGCACTACGTTTGTTCAGGGCCCATAGGGAATAGGGTGCACTACATTTGTTCAGGGCCCATAGGGAATAGGGTGCACTACATTTGTCCAGGGCCCATAGGGAATAGGGTGCACTACATTTGTTCAGGTCCCATAGGGAATAGGGTGCACTGCGTTTGTTCAGGGCCGATAGGGAATAGGGTGCACTACTTTTGTCCAGGGCCCTATTCCCTATATAGTGCACCACATTTGTCCGGGACCAATAGGGAATAGGGTGTCATTTGGAACACAACCTTTTATGTTATTTATTTACCATCGAGGACCACTTTGGAAATACCTGTTTAATCATTCAATATCTGTTTAATGCACATCTTGATTCTGTATTTATTGATGCACAGTGTGAGTTATGTTTATTCAATTCATTCAACCAGGACTATGAGGCTTTGAGGCAGGAGTGTCTGGAGACGGGGTGTCTGTTCCAGGACCCCTACTTCCTAGCCGAGCCTCCCTCTCTGGGCTTCAAGGAACTGGCCCCCTTCTCTGCCAAGACCAGGGATGTGGAATGGATGAGACCCACGGTGAGAGAGGGAAGGAGAGAGAGGGAAGGAGAGAGAGGGGGGAGGGGGAGGGAGAGAGAGAGAGAGCTAGAGAGAGAGGACAGCAACACAATTAAACCCAACCAAATCATGAGAAAACAAAATAATAATTACTTGACACATTGGAATTAATTAACAAAAAAAACAGAGCAAACTAGAATGCTATTTGGCCCTAAACAGAGAGTACACAGTGGCAGAATACCTGACCACTGTGACTGACCCAAACTTAAGGAAAGCTTTGACTATGTACAGACTCAGTGAGTACTGCCTTGCTATTGAGAGAGGCCGCCGTAGGCAGACCTGACTCTCAAGAGAAGACAGGCTATGTGCACACTGCCCACAAAACGAGGTGGAAACTGAGCTGCACTTCCTAACGTCCTGCCAAATGTATGACCATATTAGAGACACATATTTCCCCAGATTACACAGAACCCCAAATAATTAGAAAACAAACCAMATTTTTTATAAACTCCCATATCTACTGGGTGAAATACCACAGTGTGCCATCACAGCAGCAAGATGTGTGACCTGTTGCCACAAGAAAAGGGCAACCAGTGAAGAACAAACACCATTATATTTATGTTTATTTATTTTCCCTTTTTGAGAGAGAGAGAGAGAGAGAGAGAGAGAGAGAGAGGGGCGACCACATGTACTAATTATCTATCTAGTGTACTCTGAACACCTGTGTCTAAGCTAACTGGGGAGGAAGTGAGTGTAGTTGGTCAGGGGAGGAAGTGAGTGTAGTTGGTCAGGGGAGGAAGTGAGTGTAGTTGGTCAGGGGAGGAAGTGAGTGTTGTTGGTCAGGGGAGGAAGTGAGTGTAGTTGGTCAGGGGAAGAAGTGAGTGTAGTTGGTCAGGGGAGGAAGTGAGTATAGTTGGTCAGCTGTCTGCTACAGGAAGTGAATTTTTTTTGTTGTTGAAAGATTCTTTCTYGCTGATATGAAAGATAAGGGGGCAAATCAGCATATGTTTCAAACTGTTTCACAACCGTTGACGATTAACGTTTCTAAACGTTAAAACACAGTATCAGGAATTGTAGTTCACACAGAGCCAACCGAAGCTAACCGCTGAAAACCCTACGGACAAGAAGAGGTTTTCAGAGCAAAATTGACCCGTGATACATCACAGTTTGGATGCTGTCTACAACACGGCCTCTGTCACGCCCTGCACCTGTTACCATTCAAGCACAGGGCAGTTCACGTTCAAATCTAATTTAGGTTGATCCATGTAGTTGTAAAGACAGCTAGATAGTCTAGCCCACACGCTGCATGCCTGTCACACCCTACTCCTGCACTTGTTGTATGGCTGGCATGTGGGACCGACTGGCAGTATGGGACAAGTAGAGACAGGAAGAGGAAGGAACCTCTCAGTCCAATAAAGACCAATCAGTGCAGCTGTTGAACAGGTTTCCTCTGACCACTTCCTAGATTTGCCACTTGTTTACCTGAGTTACATATTATGTTCTAGAATTACTCAAGAGCCAGATATGCTCAGCTGTCCGAACAACTAGAAGCATCAGTGATAAAAATAGACAGAGTATAAATGTTTTATCTGTAATGTATTGTAAATGAAGTTGATACTCCCACAGGGAAAAGACAGCCCAAGAATGGCTGTTTGCTGAGCCTTCCCTCTCCCTAACAGTCTACTGTAAATGACTCTTACCATAGTCTAATGTAATCCTCCCCTTTCCTTCCCTCCAGGAGCTGACAGRCGACCCTCAGTTCATCCTGGGAGGAGCTAGCAGAACAGACATCTGCCAGGGAGCTCTAGGTGAGTTCTGATTGGCCAGGGACAAGCTCTCGGTGAGTTCTGATTAGCCATGGAGCTCTACGTGAGTTCTGATTGGACAGGGACTACCTCTGGGTGAGTTCTGATTGGCCAGGGCCTACCTCTGGGTGAGTTCTGATTGGCCACGGACTACCTCTGGGTGAGTTCTGATTGGCCAGGAACAAGCTCGCTGAGTTCTGATTGGCCAGGGAGCTCTATGTGAGTTCTGATTGGACAGAGACTACCTCTGGGTCAGTTCTGATTGGCCAGGAACAAGTTCTCTGAGTTCTGATTGGCCAGGGAGCTCTACGTGAGTTCTAATTGGACAGAGACTACCTCTGGGGGAGTTCTGATTGGCCAGGAACAAGCTCTCTGAGTTCTGATTGGCCAGGGAGGTGAATTCTACTAATACCCAGACTGTGGCTGTATAGGAGGTTACTAGCTACGTTGGTGAGGGAGTTCTATTAATGACCCAGCATGCTTCAGGTGGAGCGGGTTGATCTCATTCCTTTTGGAACTGGGCTCCCTCCTGGTCGTGAGCCAGGTGCCACGTTTTGACCTGGTGGCAAAGTCGGATCCAATTAAATGTGACGTAGGTTAAGCTCATGGAGTAGGATTCTGTGTTGAGTTCTGATTGGCCAGGGAGCTCTACGTGAGTTCTGATTGGACAGCGAGCTCTACGTGAGTTCTGATTGGACAGGGACACAATAGGATTCTGTGTTTTCACATGCAAAAGGAATTGCTTTTGATAAAAACGCTTTATCTGCCTTCCCAATTAAAATTCAAACATATATTTTATGCAAAAGAGATGTCGTATGTTTCTGAATGATGCACCATGCTGCCTTGTTGACAACATGGCCGAGCGGTACAGATTACTGTTCTATTTGAGCAGGTCGCTCCTCCCTCCCGTCACAGTCCATAGCCCGGTCCACCTCGGGTCAGCTTCATCCCTCAATAGAATGGCCCTCCAGTAAAAGTCACCTGTCCCTGTCTGAAGATGGAGACCGTGTGAATGGCTAATAAATACAGGACTGCCGGCGCTACAAAAGGTTGCTATGGGGTGTTTATGTTGCTATGTGGATGTTTATGTTGCTATGGGGGTGTTTATGTTGCTATGGAAGTGTTTATGTTGCTATGGGGGTGTTTATGTTTCCTATGAAGTTTTAATGTTGCTTATTGGGGGTGTTTAATGTTGCTATGGAAGTGTTTATGTGCCTAAGGGGGTGTTAGTGTTCTATGGAATGTTTATTGTGCTAGTGGCGGGTGTTTATGTGCTATGGAAGTGTTATGGTTGCTATGGGGTCGGTGTATGATGTTATGGGGTGTTTATGTTGCTGATGGGGGTGTTTGATGTTAGGCTTCCATCGGGATGGTGCTCTGCAGCTAATAGATACCTACTAGAAGTTAGAGCTGGGCGATACGGACAAAAATCCATAAATCCGTAAATTGCCTGAGTTGATACAATAACAATAAATATAATTATACTTTATAACATTAATGTGCACCACAGTTTTTATTTTATTATCTTCTAAACTAATACTACTAGTTTGTCCCATTTAACAATCACCCATATTGGCACATTGATTTCATTTCAAACTTGACATTTCTCCAGTATAGGCTACTTATCATAATGAACCTTACTGTATCAGCAGAATGCCTGGGACAACAGGTTGTTATGGTTTTAACTGTCCCGGCTCTACTTGAAGTAAAAAGAGGGGACATCTTTAAACACGTCTAATAGCCCCCTAGCTGAAAGTCTCTTTGCTAAAACCCCAACAGCCTCGTCCTTSACTTGTACAAGATGGAAGGAGAACCAGAATCACATTTACATTTGGATTGTTTTAATTGCAGACGCTCTTATCCAGAGTGACTTAGTCAGTGCATTMAACTTAAAGTAGCTAGGTAACCACGTAATCTTGCCGTCTTCTCTTTCCTCCCCCCAGTTTTTCACACTGATGCTACTCGCTGTTTATTATCTATGCATAGTCACTTTACAAATTACCTCGACTAACCTGTACCCCCGCACATTGACTCGGTAATGGTACTCCCTGTATATAGTCTCGCTATTGTTAGTTTATTGTGTTACTTTTTGATTGATTTCATTTTTTTAACTTTAGTTTACTTTAGCCTTCTTCTCCCCCTCTCCTCTCAGTGATAGTGACGTCTTCTCCCCCTCTCCTCTCAGTGATAGTGACGTCTTCTCCCCCTCTCCTCTCAGAGATAGTGACGTCTTCTCCCCCTCTCCTCTCAGTGATAGTGCCTTCTTCTCCCCCTCTCCTCTCAGTGGTAGTGGACGTCTTCTCCCCTTCTCCTCTCTAGTGATAGTGCCGGTCTTCTCCCCCCTCTCCTCTCAGTATAGTCCGTCTCTCCCCCTCTCCTCTCAGTAGAAGTGACGTCTCTCCCCCTCTCCTCTCAGTGATAGTGCACGTCCCTATCTCCCCTCTCCCTCTCAGTGATCAGATGACGTCTATCTCCCCTCTCCTCTCAGTGATAGTGCCGTCTTTCTCCCCCCTCTCTCTCAAGTTGATAGTGACGTATCGTCTCCCCCTCTCCTCTCAGTGATAGTGCCTGTCTTCTCCCCTCTCCTCTCAGTGATAGTGACGTCTTCTCCCCCTCTCAGTGATAGTGACGTCCTTCCTCCCCCTCTCAGTGATAGTGACGTCTTCTCCCCCTCTCCACTTCAGTGATATGACGTCTTCTCCCCCCTCCTCTCAGTGATAGTACATCTTCTCGGCCCTCTCCCTCAGTGATAGTGACGTCTTCTCCCCCTCTCCTCTCAGAAAATAGGGCCTCGCTTCTCCCCTCTCCTTCTCAGTGATATGACGTCTTCGCCCCTCTCCTCTCAGTGATAGTGACGTCTTCTCCCCTCTCTCTCAGTTGATAGTGACGTCTTCTCCCCCTCTCCTCTCAGTGATAGTGACGTCTTTCCCCCTCTCCTCTCAGTGATAGGACGTCTTCCTCCCCCCTTCTCCTCTCATGAAGTGCCATCTTCTCCCCCTCTCTCTTCATGATAGTGTCGTCTTCTCCCCCTCTCTCTCAGGGATGAGTGCCGTCTTCTCCCCCTCTCCTCTCAGTGATATGACGTCTTTCTCCCCTCTCTCGCAGAGATAGTGACGTCTTCTCCCCCTCTCCTCGGCAGTGATAGTGACGTCTTCTTCCCCTCTCCTCGCAGTGATAGTGATTCTTCTCCCCCCTCCCTCTCAGTGATAGAGTGACGTCTTCTCCCCCTCTCTCTCTCAGTAGATAGTGACGTCTTCTCCCCTCTCCCTCTCAGAGATATGACTCTTCTCCCCCTCTCTCTCTCAGTGATAGTGCCTCGTTCTCCCCTCTTCCTCTCAGTGAGTAGTGACGTCTTCTCCCCTCTCCCTCAGGATAGGCGTCCTTCTCCCTACGTCCTCTCAGTGATAGTTGACGTATTCTCCCCCTCTCCTCTCTCAGTGATTAGTACGTCTTCTCCCCCTCTCCTCTCAGTGATAGTGACGTCTTCTCCCCCTCTCCTCTCAGGTGATAGTGCCGTCTTTCCCCCCTCTTTTCCTCTCAGTCGATAGTGCCGTCTTCTCCCCCTCTCTTCTCCAAACAAATGATAGTGACGTCTTCTCCCCCTCTCCTATCAGTGATAGTGCCACCCACCACAGCCATATAATATCTCATCCAGATCTTGGCCTTGCTTCCATCCATATTTACAACATGCTTTTACAAGACCTCAGTCACCACTGTGAGGCCTGTCTAATTTGCCTCCATTAAAGTAAAGTGCTGTACTGTGATAGCTGTCTAAAGAAATCAAACGCCAAACAATTTCCCCCTTTCACATGTTCAAGTGAATGTGGAAAATTCTCTTCCATAGAACGGAGTTGGACTATGGGGCAGGACAGTAGGTAATAGTAGGTAGTAATGGTAGTATTTGGTTGTTAGTGCAGCTTTCTTCCTAGAGGGACTAACGCCATACTAATGCCCTGGACCAGAGCTGGGTGGGCCCTGGACCAGAGCTGGGTGGGCCCTGGACCAGAGCTGGGTGGGCCCTGGACCAGAGCTGGGTGGGCCCTGGACCAGAGCTGGGTGGTCCCTGGCTGACATCCATACACAAGCACACCCTTGTACACACTCCACCTGCTGGACATTCTAGTTAAATGATTGCAACAATCTCTCTCTCTGTCTATCTGTCTTATCCTCCCTCCCTCCCCCTCTTTCTCCCCTCTCTCTGTCCCTCCCTCTCTCTCACTCCCCTMTCTTTCTCCCCTCTCTCTCCCTCCCTAACCTCTCCCTCCCTAACCTCTCCCTCCTCCCTCCCTCCATCAGGTGATTGCTGGCTCCTAGCAGCCATAGCCTCTCTAACCCTCAATGAGAGGCTGCTCCACCGAGTGGTCCCACATGGTCAGTCCTTCCAAGAGGACTATGCTGGGATCTTCCACTTTCAGGTATGACTACGCACGCACACACGTGATGGCGCCAATGGGTAGGGCTGCCGTCTTATCGGCCCTGAACCAATCATGCTATTTTGTTTGTTTTTTCGCGTTGTTCGTAACTTGTTTTGTACATAATGTTCCTGCTACCGTCTCCTATGACCGAAAATAACTTCTAAACATCAGAACTGCGATTGCTCACCTCAAACTGGATGAAGAGTTTTTCTTCAATGAGTCGGACATCGAGGGATATACTGTTGACACCCGACCAGGCCCAGAGCCACGTGATTCACTGAAKAAGGAAACAGATTTCGAGGCAAAAGATCAGGGTGCCTTGTGAGGACCAGGCAGTGGCTAATCTGCCCTTGCCCTCTGTTCTGCTAGCTAATGTGCTAGAAAATAAATGGGACGAACTGAAAGCACGTATATCCTACCAACGGGACATTAAAAACTGTAATAGTCGACGACGACATTAAGAACATAGAGCTGGCGGGTTATACACTCTATCGGCTAAGACAGACCAGGCAGCCTCTGGTAAGACGCAGGGCGGGGGCCTAGGCTTTTATGTAAACAACAGCTGGTGTACGATATCTAAGGAAGTATCAAAGTTTTGCTCGCCTGAGGTAGAGTATCTTCTGATAAGCTGTAGACCACACTATTTACCCAGAGAGTTTTCATCTGTATTTTTCGGAGCTGTCTACATACCAGCACAGAGCGAGGTTGGAACTTTTTTCCCCTTTTTCAGGACCCTGTCTTTTCAAAGATAATTCGTAAAAATCCAAATAACTTCACAGATCCTCATTGTAAAGGGTTTAACAACTGTTTCCCATGCGTGTTCAATGAACCATAACAATTAATGAACATGCACCTGTGGAACGGTCGTTAAGACACTAACAGTTTACAGACGGTAGGCAATTAGGTCACAGTTATGAAAACTTAGGACACTAAAGAGGCCTTTCTACTGACTCTGAAAAACACCAAAAGAAAGATGCCCAGGGTCCCTGCTCGTCTGCGTGAACGTGCCTTAGGCATGCTGCAAGGAGGCATGAGGACTGCAGATGTAGCCAGGGCAATAAGTTGCAATGTCTGTACTGTGAGATGCCTAAGACAGCACAAGGGAGACAGGATGGACAGCTGATCATCCTCGCAGTGGCAGACACACGTGTAACAACACCTGCGCAGGATCGGTACATCCGAACATCACACCTGTAGGACAGGTACAGGGATGGCAACAACAACTGCCTGAGTTACAACAGGAATGCACAATCCCCATCAGTGCTCAGACTGTCTGCAATAGGCTGAGAGAGCTGGACTGAGGGCTGTAGGCCTGTTGTAAGGCAGGTCCTCACCAGACATCACCGGCAACAACGTTGCATATGGGCACAAACCCACCGTCGTGGACCAGACAGGACTGGCAAAAAGTGCTCTTCTGTGACAATGCGGTTTTGTCTCACCGGGGTGATGGTCGATTCGCGTTTATCGTCGAAGGAATGAGCGTTACACTGAGGCCTGTACTCTGGAGCGGGATCGATTTGGAGGTGGAGGGTCCGTCATGGTCTGGGGCGGTGTGCCACAGCATCATCGGACTGAGCTTGTTGTCATTGCAGGCAATCTCAATGCTCTCGTTCAGGGAGACATCTTCCTCCCTCATGTGGTACCCTTCCTGCAGGCTCATTCTGACATGACTCTCCAGCATGACAATGCCAACAGCCATACTGCTCATTCTGTGCGTGATTTCCTGCAAGACAGGAATGTCAGTGTTCTGCCATGGCCAGCGAAGAGCCCGGATCTCAATCCCATTGAGCACGTCTGGGACCTGTTGGATCGGAGGTTGAGGGCTAGGGCCATTCCYCCAGAAATGTCCAGGAACTTACAGGTGCCTTGATGGAAGAGTGGGGTAACATCTCACAGAAAGAACTGGCAATTCTGGTGCAGTCCATGACGAGGAGATGCACTGCAGAACTTAATGCAGCTGGTGGCCACACCAGATACTGACTGTTACTTTTGATTTTGACCCCCTCTTTGTTCAGTGACACATAATTCAATTTCTATTAGTCACATGTCTGTGGAACTTGTTCAGTTTATGTCTCAGTTGTTGAATCTTGTTATGTTCATACAAATTTCTACAAATGTTCAGTTTGCTGAAAATAAATGCAGTTGACAGTGAGAGGATGTTTCTTTTTTTGTTGAGGTTAAAACTGCACTAAATGAGCTGTATTCCGCCATAAGCAAACAGGAAAATACTCATCCAGAGGAGGCGTTCCTGTGACAGTAATGCAGGTCAACTGAAATCAGTTTTACCGAATTTCTATCAATATGTTAAATGTGCAACCAGAGGAAAAAAATTCTAGACCACCTTTACTAAACACACAGAGACGCGTACAAAGCTCTCCCTCGCCCTCCATTTGGCAAATCTGACCATAACTCTATCCTCCTGATTCCTGCTTACAAGCAGAAATTAAAGCAGAAAGCACCAGTGACTCGGTCTATAAAAAAGTGGTCAGATGAAGCAGATGCTAAACTACAGGACTGTTTTGCTAGCACAGACCAGTGATGCCAACTTAGCAATTTTGTTGCTAGATTTAGCAACTTTACCCTGGCAACTTTTTTTTCTAACAGCACCTAGCAACAAATGTATCTACTTTTAAAAATGTATTTGGAACTTTTAGCAACTGAAATGCATTTTCCCTCTAAATGACACAAAAACTATTTTCTGTGTCACACACTCAGTCACAACACACGTGCCTGGCTGCAACAGTGCATYGTGAGTGACGTCAGCAGCAGGCGCTCAGCTCGTGAGTGACGGCAGCAGCACGCCAGCAGCAATTTCAGCAAATTGCAAATCATTGTTGGCTTATTGCAGCAGCAGTAGAACGAGCCAAACCCAATGAATATAGTTGGTCACGAATGTTTGATCTTGAACAAAACTTACAACATCAATCAACATGACTCAATCAAAATTGTACAGACAGAAGTTCTGAAAAGAGTGGGAGTATGTACCTGAACAAATGTCAAATCATATTTTTGCCAGCTGTCCAGTCACCCCCCCCCCCCCCCCCCCCCCCCCCCCCCCCCCCCCCCCCCCCCCCCCCCCCCCCCCCCCCCCCCCCCCTAATTTAAGTAATGTTATTGTGTACTCTACGTAATGACGCAGTTTTACGTTATCAAGCAATGACATCACAACGTCATTTAGCAACTTTTAGCAACAAATCAACCTGCCTCTTGCAACTTACCCTGAAAATTAGTTGGCAACACTGGCACAGACTGGAATATGTTCCGATGGCATTGAGGAGTACACCACATCAGTCACTGGCTTTATCAATAAGTGCATCGAGGACGTCGTCCCCACAGTGACCGTACGTACATACCCCAACCAGAAGCCATGGATTATAGGCAACATTCGCACTGAGCTATAGGGTAGAGATGCCGCTTTCAAGGAGCGGGACTCTAACCCGGAAGCTTATAAGAAATCCCGCTATGCCCTCCGACGAACCATCAAACAGGCAAAGCATCAATACAGGACTAAGATCGAATCGTACTACACCGGCTCCGACGCTCGTCGGATGTGGCAGGGCTTGCAAACTATTACAGACTACAAAGGGAAGCAGAGCCGAGAGCTGCCCAGTGACACAAGCCTACCAGATGAGCTAAATAACTTCTATGCTCGCTTCGAGGTAAGTAACACTGAAACATGCATGAGAGCACTAGCTGTTCCGGACGACTGTATGATCACGCTCTCCGCAGCAGATGTGAGTGAGATCTTTAAACAGGTCAACATTCACAAGGCTGCTGGGCCAGACAGATTACCAGGACGTGTACTCCGAGCATGCGCTGACCAACTGGCAAGTGTCTTCACTGACATTTTCAACCTCTCCCTGTCTGGGTCTGTAATACTAACATGTTTTCAAGCAGACCACCATAGTCCCTGAGCCCAAGAACACCAAGGTAACCTGCCTAAACGACTACCGACCCGTAGCACTGACGTCTGTAGCCATGAAATGCTTTGAAAGGCTGGTCATGGCTCACATCAACACCATCATGGCGGAAACCCTAGACCAACTCCAATTTGCATACCGCACCAACAGATCCACAGATGATGCAATCTCTATTGCACTCCACACATGCCCTTTCCCACCTGGACAAAAGGAACACCTATTTTAGAATGCTATTCATTGACTACAGCTTAGCGTTCAACACCATAGTGCCCTCAAAACTCATCACTAAGCTAAGGACCCTGGGAATAAAYAGCTCCCTCTGCAACTGGATTCTAGACCTCCTTGACGGTCCTCCCCCAGGTGATAAGGGTAGGTAACAACACATCCGCCTTGCTGATCCTCAACACTGGGGCCCCTCAGGGCTGCGTGCTCAGTCCCCTCCTGTACTCCCTGTTCACTCATGACTGCACGGCCAGGCTCAACTCCAACACCATCATTACGTTTGCTGATGACACAACAGTGGTAGGCCTGATCACAACAACAGTGAGACAGCCTATAGGGAGGAGGTCAGAGACCTGACCATGTGGTGCAAGAACAACAACCTCTCCCTCAACGTGATCAAGACAAAGGAGATGATTGTGGACTACAGGAAAAAGAGGACCGAGCACAACCCCATTCTCATCGACAGGGCCTGTAGTGGAGCAGCTTGAGAGCTTCAAGTTCCTTGGCGTCCACATCAACAACAAACTAACATGGTCCAAGCACACCAAGACAGTCGTGAAGAGGGCACGACAAAACCTATTCCCCCTCAGGAAACTGAAAAGATTTGGTATGGGTCCTCAGATCCAAATTTTTTTTTTTACAGCTGCACCATCGAGAGCATCCTGACGGGTTGCATCACTGCCTGGTATGGCAACTGCTCGGCCTCCGACTTCAAGGCACTACAGAGGGTAGTGCGTACGGCCCAGTACATCACCGGGGCCAAGCTTCATGCCATCCAGGACCTCTGTACCAGGCGGTGTCAGAGGAAGGCCCTAAAAATTGTCAAAGACTCCAGCCACCCTAGACATAGACTGTTCTATCTGCTAACGCACGGCAAGCGGTACCTGAGCGCCAAGTCTAGGTCCAAGAGGCTTCTAAACAGCCTCTACCCCCCAAGCCATAAGACTCCTTAATAGCTAATCAAATGGCTACCCTGACTAATAGCCCCGCTATTGTTATTTACTGCTGCTCTTTATTTATTTGTTTTTCTTACCTCTTACTTTTTAAAACTTTTTTTTTTTGGTATTTTGTTAAACTGCTACGTTGAGTTAAGCTTGTAAGTAAGCATTTCACTGAAGGCTGTTGTATTCGGCGCATGTGACAAATAAAAAGTGATTTGATTTGATGCACGCACACCACACACAGTCTTGTACAGAACCTTGTGGCCGACACACAATTCAGTCCCATTCAAAATCATATTTTCCCCTAAACCTAAACCTTAATCTAACCCTAACCCTAACCCTAAAACGATCCCTACTCCTAACCCTAGCTCCTAACCGTAGCTCCTAACCCTAAAACGATCCCTAACTCCTAACCCTAGCTCCTAACCCTAGCGCTCCTAACCCTAAAACTCAACCCTAGCCTCCTAACCCTTAAAGTAGGCCTTTCTTCCTGTCAGGTTACATGCTAAACAAACAACACATACATCCCAGGGTTAAAGCATCCTCAGGGCCAGGGGTGTCCCAAAATCGCTCAATTATACTTAAAACTGACAAAACAATTGAAACAGTGTAGAAATTGATAAGGAACTTACATTCATACGGCTTATTGACTGTCCAGCTCGCTAATAATCACTAGGCAGTCAGAAGCATCGAAAATACAGCTATTGAACTGCCAGCTCGCTAATAATCACTAGGCAGTCAGAAGCATCGAAAATACAGCTGTATTGACCTGTCCAGCTCGCCTAATAATCACTAGCGCAGTCAGAAAGCACGAAAATACAGCTTATTGACTGTCCAGCTCGCTAATAATCCATAGGCAGTCAGGAAGCATTCGGAAAAATACAGCTTATTGACTGTACCAGCCGAGCTAATAAATCACTAGGCACAGAAGCATCGAAAATACGAGCTTATGTGACTGTCCAGGCCTCCCTAATAATCACTAGGCAGTCAGAAGCTGAACAGCTAATGTCAGCTCGTATACACTAAGGCACCGTGAAGCCGAAATCACATTGAAGTCCCAGTCCGCTAATCTAATACAGCGTCAGGAGCATTCGATACAGATTGATGATCAAAATCATAGCATCGAGCTCGAAAAATACAGCTTATTTGACTGTCCAGCTCGCTAATAATCACTAGGCAGCTTCAGGAGCAGTCGAAAATACACCCGCTTATTGACTGCCAGCTCAGCTAAGAATTCACGTAGCAGTCAGGAAGCATCGAAAAATACAGCTTATTGACTGTCCAGCTCGCTAATAATCACTAGGCATCAGGAAGCATCGAAAATACAGCTTAATTGACTGTCCCAGCTCGCTTAATAATCACTAGGCATCAGAGAAGCATCGAAAATACAGCTTAATGAGACTGTCCAGCTCGCTAATAATCATAGGCAGTCAGGAAGCATCGAAATACAGCTTATTGACTGTCCAGCTCGCTAATAATCACTAGCAGCAGTAAGGCATCGAAAATACATCTTATTGACTGTCCAGCTCCGCTAATAATCCACTAGCGAGTCAGGAAAGCATCAAAATACAGCTTATTGACTGTCCAGCTCAGCTATAATCACTCAGGGCAGTCAGGAAGCATCAGAAAATACACTATTGACTGTCCAGCTCGCTAATAATTCACTAGGCAGTCAGGAAGCATCGAAAATACAGCTTATTGACTGTCCAGCTCGCTAATAATCACTAGGCAGTCAGGAAGCATCGAAAATACAGGCGTTCATTGACTGTCCAGCTCGCTAATAATCCACTAGGCAGTCAGAAGCATCAAAATACAGTTATACTGCCCACTCGCTAAAATCACTAGCAGTCAGGGACAGCCATCGAAAATACAGTTATTGAACGTCCAAGCCATCGCAATAATCACTAGGCAGTTCGGAAGCATCGAAAAACAGATCTATTGACTGTCCAGCTCGCTAATAATCACTAGGCAGTCAGGAAGCCATCGAAAATACAGCTTATGGACCTGTCCAGCGCTCGCTATAATCACTAGCCAGTCAGAAAGCATCGAAAAATACAGCTTATTGACTTGTCCAGCTCCAGCTAATAAATCACTAGGCAGTCAGGAAAGCATCGAAAACAGCTTATTGCACTGTCCAGCTCGCTAATAATCCACTACCGCAGTCAGAAGCATCGAAAATACAGTTATTGACTGTCCAGCTCGCTAATAATCACTAGGCAGTCAGGAAGCATCGAATATTACAAAAACGATGGATGGAGGATTATTTTTCAGCAAATTTTGACGGCAAGGAAATATAAGGATCTCGTTGAAGACTGAATCTGCCCCCCCCCCCCCCGGGGCAAAATGAGTTTGACACCATCTGCTTTAGGGCAATTCTATTATTAATTCCATTATGTTAAATTCACCAACTTTTATTCATCCCTTAGACGCTGAAATGATTGACCCATAGTGAGCATCCTTCAGTCAMTATTTACTTCATCCACTGCTTAGAATATGAGCATTGTGATGGTGTCAATCTTGGTAATGATGGGCGTGTACATCAGGTGACTGGATAATATATTATGATACTAATCGTGTGTATGTGGCCTACTGTGGCTTGTGTTAGACTAAGGGTCTGTCTCAATCCACAAGAATACTGCCTTTTTCGAGTTAGCATTTCTCAGATATATCATTTGGCAGACTCTTTTATCCAACCCACTATCCTGATGTTGCAAGAGTCATGCTCTACACAGACTGAGATACAGAGGACCTTGAAGGCAGGAAGTTAAGATCGCCATTTTTTTATTGAGACACACCGTAGTTTTCAGGAGAAAACTATCTGTGGTCAGTGTTTTGATACCCAGATGAAGTTGGTTTATGCCCTAAAGCTTGATTGTGGTCCTCTTCAGTTCTGGCAGTTTGGTGAGTGGGTGGACGTGGTGATTGACGACCGGCTGCCAACGAAGGATGGAGAGATCATGTTYGTTCACTCAGCCGAGGGCAATGAGTTCTGGAGCGCCCTGCTGGAGAAGGCCTACGCCAAGTATGTCAACGAAGGCCTGGTCTGTGTCTCAAATGGCACCTTATTCCCTATTTAGTGCACTACTTTTAATCAGGGCCTATGTGTGTGTTGATCATATGAACACTCTCTCTGCCATATAGACTTCATCATGTATACATCTACAGTGAGCTCCACAAGTATTGGGACAGTGACCGATTTTTTGTTGTTGTTTTGGCTCTGTACTGACATCATACAATGACTGTGAGGTTAAAGTGCACACTGTCCGCTTTAATTTGAGGGTATTTTTATCCATGTCGGGTGAACCGTTTAGAAATTACAGCACTTTTTGTACATCGTCCCCCCCATTTTAGGGGAACAGAAGTATTGGGACAAAATACGTGTATCAAAGTACACTGAACAAAAATGTAAACGCAACATGTACAGTGTTGGTCCCATGGTTTCATGAGCTGAAATAAAAGATCCCAGAAATTTTCCAAATGCACAAAAAAACGAATTTCTCTCAAATTTTGTGCACAAATGTGTTTACATCCCTGTTAGTGAGCATTTATCCTTTACCAAGATAATCCATCCACCTGACAGGTGTGGTATATCAAGAAGCTGAATAAACAGCATGATCATTACACAGGTGCACCTTGTGCACCTTGTGCTGGGGACAATAAAAGGCCACTCTAAAATTGGCAGTTTTGTCACATAACACAATGCCACAGATGTCTCAAGTTTTGAGGGAGCGTGCAATTGGCATTCTGACTGAAGGTCCACCAGAGCTGTTGCCAGATAATTGAATCGTAATTTCTCTACCATAAGCCGCCTCCAAAGTCGTTTTAGAGAATTTGGAGTACGTCCAACCAGCCTCACAATCGCAGACCACGTGTAACCACACCAGCCCAGGACCTCCACATCTGGCATCTTCACCTGGGGGATAGTCTGAGAACAGCTACCTAGACTGCTGATAAAATTGAGGTGTATTTCCGTCTGTAATAAAGCCCTGTAATAAAGCCCTTTTGTGGGGAAAAACGCATTTTGATTGGCTGGGCCTGGCTCCCAAGTGGGTGGGCCAGTATCCCAAGTGGGTGGACGTTTGCCCTCCCAGGCCCACCCATGGCTCCGCCCCTGCCCAGTCATGTGAAATCCATAGATTAGGACCTAATTTATTTATTTCAATTGACTGATTTCCTTATATGAACTGTAACTCAGTAAAATCATTGAAATTGCTGCATGTTGTGTTTATATTTTTGTTCAGTATAGTAAAAAGTTTAGTATCTGGTCCCATATTCCTAGCACACAATGATTACATCAAGCTTGTGACTCTACAAAAGTTGTTGGAGGCATTTGCTGTTTGATTTGGTTGTGTTTCAGACTATTTTGTGGCCAATAGAAATGAATGGTAAATAATGTATTGTGTCATTTTGGAGTCACTTTTATTGTAAATAAGAATAGAATATGTTTCTAAACACGTCTACATTAATGTTGATTCTACCGTGATTACGGATAATCCTGAATGAATCATGAATAATGATGAGTGAGAAAGTTACAGACGCACAAATATAATACCCCCAAGGCATGCTAACCTCTCACCATTACAATAACAGGAGAGGTTAGCCTTTTATATCATACCCCCAAGACATGCTAACCTCTCACCATTACAATAACAGGGGAGGTTAGCATTTTATATCATACCCCCAAGACATGCTAACCTCTCACCATTACAATAACAGGGGAGATTAGCATTTTATATCATACCCCCAAGACATGCTAACCTCTCACCATTACAATAAACAGGCGCGAGGTTGAGCCTTTTATATCATACCCTAAGGCATGCTAACCTCTCACCATTACAATAACAGGGGAGGTTAGCCTTTTATATCCCCAAGACATGCTAACCTCTCACCATTACAATAACAGGGGAGATTAGCATTTTGGGGGGGTGTGATATTTGTGCGTCTGTAACTTTCTGACTCATCATTCACAATTCATTCAGAATTATCTGTACTAATGGTAGAATCAACATTAATTAATGTAATCATTGGGTGCTACGAATATGGGACCAAATACTACACTTTTGACTAATTGAATACACATACAGTATGAGTATATTTGTCCCAATACTTTTGGACGATGTACAAAAAGTGCTGTAATTTCTAAACGGTTCACCCGATATGGATGAACATACCTTCAAATTAAAGCTGACAGTCTGAACTTTAACCTCAATATACATTGTATCATTTCAAATCCAAATAACTGGAGTACAGAGCCAAAACAACGACAGATAGGTCTTCCAATACTTTTGGAGCTCATTGAATGTGACGTGTGTATATCCCTGCATTTATGTGTTTCTACTGTCACTGTCAGGTTGAATGGTTCCTACGAGGCTCTGTCTGGAGGCAGCACCACAGAAGGCTTTGAGGACTTCACCGGCGGTGTGTCTGAGATGTACGAGCTCCGTAAGGCTCCACGGGACYTGTACAGGATCATCAGCAAAGCCCTGGACAGAGGCTCCTTGCTGGGCTGCTCCATCGACGTGAGTCCCCTGTTCCTCTGGTCCTGTCAAAAACACCAGGGTCTCATTCATTAGGGCACATCAATTTAAAATGTTTTTCAACAGAAAACAAATTCAAGCAATTGTTATTGGACAACTCCAGGTAGTCCCTCCCTATATCTGTCCGTTTTCTTCCGTTTTGGTGCCTTATGAATACGGCACTGGGGATAGTTTGATGTATCTACTTCATGAAGAACATTATCATAAACTTTATAATTTATAACATTAACATTGTAGTCAATACATCCTTTATATCAAATCATGCTGATTCAGATGCATCATGGGTCTCGTATTCTTCTGACTATATTTTGTGACTACAGATCACCAGTGCCTTTGACATGGAGTCTGTGACGTTCAAGAAGCTGGTGAAAGGTCATGCTTACTCAGTCACCGGCCTAAAGAAGGTAGGTTAAGCCTCCGTAAATAGAAGAGAGAGATAACCAGGCTTCCTAGTTATTCTATTACGGC
>NW_019945166.1:43039-51241 GCF_002910315.2 Salvelinus sp. IW2-2015
CACTTGTCACTCCAGGCGCCAGTCCACTCCACCTGTCCCAGGGGTTCCTCACCCTGATCAGCCTCTCCACCTGACTCTGGTAGTCCACCTGGAGCAGGACATAATCACACATATGCAGTACAACGATAAAACCCAGTCTACATAGAACACTAACATTAATACAGAGGCAGGGAGACCGGGGTTCCAAAGCAGGGTCTGAAAGACCCAGATACACTGGACTCAGACCCAGGTGAAACCAGGCTTCCTAGGAGACGGGGGTTCCAAAGCAGGGTCTGAAAGACCCAGATACACTGGACTCAGACCCAGGTGAAACCAGGCTTCCTAGGAGACGGGGGTTCCAAAGCAGGATCTGAAAGACCCAGATACACTGGACTCAGACCCAGGTGAAACAGGCTTCCTAGGAGACGGGGGTTCCAAAGCAGGGTCTGAAAGACCCAGATACACTGGACTCAGACCCAGGTGAAACCAGGCTTCCTAGTTTATTCTATTTACGGAGGCTTAACCTACCTTCTTTTAGGCCGGTGACTGAGTAAGCATGACCTTTCACCAGCTTCTTGAACGTCACAGACTCCATGTCAAAGGCACTGGTGATCTGTAGTCACAAATATAGTCAGAAGAATACGAGACCCATGATGCATCTGAATCAGCATGATTTGATATAAAGGATGTATTGACTACAATGTTAATGTTATAAATTATAAAGTTTATGATAATGTTCTTCATGAAGTAGATACATCAAACTATCCCCAGTGCCGTATTCATAAGGCACCAAAACGGAAGAAAACGGACAGATATAGGGAGGGACTACCTGGAGTTGTCCAATAACAATTGCTTGAATTTGTTTTCTGTTGAAAAACATTTTAAATTGATGTGCCCTAATGAATGAGACCCTGGTGTTTTTGACAGGACCAGAGGAACAGGGGACTCACGTCGATGGAGCACCCAGCAAGGAGCCTCTGTCCAGGGCTTTGCTGATGATCCTGTACAGGTCCCGTGGAGCTTACGGAGCTCGTACATCTCAGACACACCGCCGGTGAAGTCCTCAAAGCCTTCTGTGGTGCTGCCTCCAGACAGAGCCTCGTAGGAACCATTCAACCTGACAGTGACAGGGGAGATACTTAATGCAGGATATATAAACAATAAATGCAGGATATACACACGTCACATTCAATGAGCTCCAAAAGTATTGGAAGACCTATCTGTCGTTGTTTTGGCTCTGTACTCCAGTTATTTGTTGAAATGATACAATGTATATTGAGGTTAAAGTTCAGACTGTCAGCTTTAATTTGAAGGTAGTTTCATTCCATATCGGGTGAACCGTTTAGAAATTACAGCACTTTTTGTACATAGACCATGAATTGTGAATAATGATGAGTCAGAAAGTTACAGACACACAAATATCATACCCCCCTAAAATGCTAACCTCCCCTGTTATTGTAATGGTGAGAGGTTGCATGTCTTGTGGTATGATATAAAAGGCTAACCTCTCCTGTTATTGTAATGGTGAGAGGTTAGCATGTCTTGGGGGTTATGATATAAAATGCTAACATCCCTGTTATTGTAATGGTGAGTGGTTAGCATGTCTTGGGGATGATATAAAAGGCTAACCTCCCCTGTTATTGTAATGGTGAGAGGTTAGCATGTCTTGGGGTATGATATAAAAGGCTAACATCCCCTGTTATTGTAATGGTGAGAGGTTAGCATGCTTAGGGGTATGATATAAAAGGCTAACCTCCCTGTTATTGTAATGGTGAGAGGTTAGCATGTCTTGGGGGTATGATATAAAATGCTAACATCCCCTGTATTGTAATGGTGAGAGGTTAGCATGTCTTGGGGGTATGATATAAAATGCTAATCTCCCCTGTTATTGTAATGGTGAGAGGTTAGCATGTCTTGGGGTATGATATAAAATGCTAACCTCCCCTGTTATTGTATGGTGAGAGTTAGCATGTCTTGGGGGTATGATATAAAAGCTAACTCTCCTGTATTGTAATGGTGAGAGGTTAGCATGCCTTGGGGGTATTATATTTGTGCGTCTGTAACTTTCTCACTCATCATTATTCATGATTCATTCAGGATTATCCGTATCACGGTAGAATCAACATTAATGTAGACGTGTTTAGAAACATATTCTATTCTTATTTACAATAAAAGTGACTCAAAATGACACAATACATTATTTACCATTCATTTCTATTGGCCACAAATAGTCTGAAACACAACCAAATCAAACAGCAAATGCCTCCAACAACTTTTGTAGAGTCACAAGCTTGATGTAATCATTGTGTGCTAGGAATATGGGACCAGATACTAAACTTTTTTACTATACTGAACAAAAATATAAACACAACATGCAGCAATTTCAATGATTTTACTGAGTTACAGTTCATATAAGAAATCAGTCAATTGAAATAAATAAATTAGGTCCTAATCTATGGATTTCACATGACTGGGCAGGGCGGAGCATGGGTGGGCCTGGGAGGGCAAACGTCACCCACTTGGATACTGGCCCACCCACTTGGAGCCAGGCCCAGCCAATCAAAATGCGTTTTTCCCCACAAAAGGGCTTTATTACAGGGCTTTATTACAGACGGAAATACACCTCAATTTTATCAGCAGTCTAGGTAGCTGTTCTCAGACTATCCCCAGGTGAAGATGCCAGATGTGGAGGTCCTGGGCTGGTGTGGTTACACGTGGTCTGCGATTGTGAGGCTGGTTGGACGTACTCCAAATTCTCTAAAACGACTTTGGAGGCGGCTTATGGTAGAAGAAATTACGATTCAATTATCTGGCAACAGCTCTGGTGGACTTCAGTCAGAATGCCAATTGCACGCTCCCTCAAAACTTGAGACATCTGTGGCATTGTGTTATGTGACAAAACTGCCAATTTTAGAGTGGCCTTTTATTGTCCCAGCACAAGGTGCACAAGGTGCACCTGTGTAATGATCATGCTGTTTATTCAGCTTCTTGATATACCACACCTGTCAGGTGGATGGATTATCTTGGTAAAGGATAAATGCTCACTAACAGGATGTAAACACATTTGTGCACAAAATTTGAGAGAAATTCGTTTTTTTGGCATTTGGAAAATTTCTGGGATCTTTTATTTCAGCTCATGAAACCATGGGACCAACACTGTACATGTTGCGTTTACATTTTTGTTCAGTGTACTTTGATACACGTATTTTGTCCCAATACTTCTTGTTCCCTAAAATGGGGGGGACGATGTACAAAAAGTGCTGTAATTTCTAAACGGTTCACCGACATGGATAAAAATACCCTCAAATTAAAGCGGACAGTGTGCACTTTAACCTCACAGTCATTGTATGATGTCAGTACAGAGCAAAACAACAACAAAAATCGGTCACTGTCCAATACTTGTGGAGCTCACTGTAGATGTATACATGATGAAGTCTATATGGCAGAGAGAGTGTTCATATGATCAACAACACACATGGCCCTGATTAAAAGTTAGTGCACTAAATAGGGAATAAGGTGCCATTTGAGACACAGACCAGGCCTTCGTTGACATACTTGGCGTAGGCCTTCTCCAGCAGGGCGCTCCAGAACTCATTGCCCTCGGCTGAGTGAACACCAGAATCTCTCGCCTTTTAGCATAACAGAACAACTACTAGGTCCACATTCACAACCAACATATTTACACCCTAACCTAGAACTAAACCCCCTGTTTCACCACAAACCTCAACTGTTGCTTACACATTCATAACGTTTCCGTCGTAGGTTGTAGTAGATTCTGTTTCTCAGTGTACTGTCGGTCTCCCTATGTGTAGTCAATTGATTGTTTCATTGATCGATTGCTCTGTTCTTGTCTCCCTGGCTGTGTCCAGTTCTCCTGAGTGGGATGAGTTGGACCCATCTGAGAGAGAGGACCTGCATCTAAAGATGGAGGATGGAGAGTTCTGGTAGGATGACGAGCATGATTACATGCTGAGTTCTCGTAGGATGAACAGCATGATTACATGCTGAGTTCTCGTAGGATGAACAGCATGATTACATGCTGAGTTCTGGTAGGATGAAGAGCATTGGAGACGCCTTCAAATTAGTGGATTCGGCTATTTCAGTCACACCCATTGCTGACAGGTGTATAAAATAGAGCACACCGCCATGCAATCTCCATAGACAAACATTGGCAGTAGAATGGCCCGTACTGAAGAGCTCAGTGACTTTCAATGTGGCACAGTCATAAGACGCCACCTTTCCAACAAGTCAGTTTGTGAAATTTCTGTCCTGCAAGAGCTGCTCCGGTCAACTGTAAGTGCTGTTATTGTGAAGTGGAAACGTCTAAGAGCAACAACGGCTCTGCCCCGAAGTGGTAGGCCACACAAGCTCACCAAACGGGACCTCCGAGTGCTGAAGCGCATAGTGTGTAAAAATCGTCTGTCCTCGGTTGCAACATTCACTACAGAGTTCCAAACTGCCTCCGGATGCAACGTCAGCACAATAACTGTTCTTCAGGAGCTTCATGAAATGGGTTTCCATGGCCGAGCATCTGCACACAAGCCTAAGATCACCATCCTAAATGCCAAGCATCGTCTGGAGTGGTGTAAAGCTCGCCGCCATTGGACTMTGGAGCAGTGGAAACGCGTTCTCTGTAGTGAGGAATCACGCCTCGCCATCTGGCAGTCCGACAGACTAATCTGGATTTGGTCGATGCCAGGAGAACGCTACCTGCCCCAATGCGTAGCGCTGACTGTAAAGTTTGGTGGATTAGGAATAATGGTTGGGGCTGTTTTTCATGGTTCGGGCCCCTTAGTTCCAGTGAAGGGAAATCTTAACGCTACAGCCTACAATGACATTTTAGACGAGTCTGTGCTTCCAACTTTGTAGCAATAGTTTGGGGAAGGCCCTTTCCTGTTTCAGCATGAAAATGCCCCCATGCACGAAGCGAAGTCCATACAGAAATGGTTTGTCGAGATCGGAGTGGAAGAACTTGACTGGCCTGCACAGAGCCCTGACCTCAACCCCATTGAATCACCCTAAGTCCCCAAAGTAATTTTCCAACATCTAGTGGAAAGCCTTCCTAGAAGAGTGGAGGCTGTTATACCAGCAAATGGGGAGGACCAACTCCATATTAATGCCTATGATTTTGGAATGAGATGTTGGACGAGCTGGTGTCCAAATCCTTTTTAAATCACCCTATTCTCCCCTGTCTATAGGATGTCATTCCAGGAGTTCCTGGGGCAGTTTTCCCGTCTGGAGATCTGTAACCTGACGGCAGACGCTCTGAGTGAGGACGGCCTCAGCCACTGGAACACCATCAAGTTCCACGGCATGTGGAGACGGGGGAGTACCGCCGGGGGCTGCCGTAACCACCCCAGTGAGTAACAGAATATCCAACATATCTCCCAGAACACATAGAATATTTACATTACAGTATTACATTACGACGTTGACACCTCATACTGCAGAACGTTAACACCTCATACTGCAGAACGTTAACACCACATACTGCAGAACGTTAACACCTCATACTGCAGAACGTTAACACCTCATACTGCAGAACGTCAACACCTCATACTGCAGAACGTTAACACCTCATACTGCAGAATGTTAACACCCCATACAGCAGAACGTTAACACCTCATACTGCAGAATGTTAACACCTCATACTGCAGAACGTTAACACCTCATACTGCAGACCGTTAACACCTCATACTGCAGAACGTTAACACCTCATACTACTAGCCTCGACTGCCTCTACTGCCTCTACTAGTCTCGACTGCCTCTACTGCCTCTACTAGTCTCGACTACCTCGACTGCCTCGACTACCTCAACTGCCTCTACTAGCCTCGACTGCCTCTACTAGCCTCGACTGCCTCTACTAGCCTCGACTACCTCTTGAGTGACTAAACAGGAAAACCCACCTCCATTTTCCAGGCTTGCTGACTTTATCGCTGCTCTCTGGAAATGAGAAACAGACATAATGTGCAAATTACACACAAAACACTAGCACGGCTATCCACACTACACAACACAACACAACCTGCACGCACACAACACATCACAACACACACCACAAGAGGCATGGTGACCCAATTATCAAGTCTTAAAAAAAAACATATGTCATGAATTACAGGATCACACACCACACACACACTTACTCCGTCTCAGACGTTTCCTTCAGTGAAGACTCGCAGGACAAAGTCGCCTCCTGGCCAGACTCGAAGTGGAGGGGACGATGAGATCCTCCAGGCAGCTTAGACGGTTGCTACCTTTCTTCAAGTTGACGAAGGCTCAAGGCGAAGCGCAGATGATGGGTCAGGAGAAGTCTTTCTTAGGTTGCACGTTCTACACCCCCTGTACTGGAAGCAAATTATTTCTTCAAGCTGACATCTGCTTCGTAGCCCAGGTTATCCAGACAGGTTAGTCCTAGACACCCCGCCAAAACAAATACTGTTCAATGGAAGATTCTCCCAATAAAAATGCTCTTAAGTCCAAGATTAGGCTTAAACTAGTGTCGGGAACGGGCCAGTATTTCATTGTAAATGAGTGCCATTCAAAAGGAAAACGCATTTATAGCCATACCAGTTGGATCATTTCACCAATGCCCCAAAATACATGAGCCTAATGGTACTAGGTGGTAAAATTCTTTATACTCTTCTGGAATCTGCACAAACGAAGATTACAATAGGAGCATTAAAGTATGAAATAATAATTTCTGTAGACAAACAAACCTAGTGAGAGGGTAAGGTCCCCCCCCCCCCCACCAGAGCTGTTAGCTTGTAGACTCCTTAGAAGCTCGTTTTCTCAGCTCGTAGATGGCAACCCGAGTTGCAATGTCCTTCCTTCTGTCCGGTACCTCCTCCTGTCTTCGCTCAAAGCCACAGAAGCTACAAGCCACACCTCGTCATCCTCATGGATCGTCTCCTCCTCTAGCGAGTGATTTATGACTGGGGTTGATCCAGAACGTTAGGACAGAGATAGAAATATACGTGACAGACGTCTAGAGAACAGGTACCAGAGTTTATCTGGGGGGTGACTTCCCAGAACGTGTCTAGAGTAACACAGACATAACAGTAGTATACTGGGGGGGTTGATCCAGAACGTTCTAGTGTAACACAGAATGAAGACAGAGTTATACTGGGGGGTGATCCAGAACGTGTCTCGAGAGTAACACAGAATAATGAAAGTTGGGTTATCGACTGGGACAGATAGCGAGGTTTGGGAATGATCCAGAACGGTGTCTAGGAATCAGAGAGGATAAGACAGAGTTATACTGGTGATCAGAACGTGATCTGGAACATAAGAGGAGGAGGCAATTAAGTAATCCTTACAACCAAAGTGGTCTATAGATATCCCCATCTGGTCCAAATCAAATCACATTTTATTTTGAATGGCGAATGACGAAGGTGTAGACTTTACGTGAAATATACGTTTAAACAATGAGATTAAAAAAGTAGAAAATGTGTTAAATAAAAATAAATAAATAGAAACAATAAAATAACAATAATGAAGAACTAATATACAAGAGTACGCGTAACCTCGGAGTCAATGTGCAGGGGTAGAGGTAGTCGAGCCAGTCCGAGGTAGTCAAGGCTAGTTAGAGGCAGTCTGAGGCTAGTCGAGGTAGTCGAGGCTAGTCGAGGTAGTCGAGGCTAGTAGAGGCAGTCGAGGCTCGTCGAGGTCGATGCTAGTAGAGGTAGTAAAGGTATGAGCTAGTAAGAGGGCAGTCGAGGCTAGTCGAGGCAATGTCGAGGGTCGTAGAGGCAGTCGAGGTGTAGAGGCAGTCGAGTAGTCGAGGTGTAGAGGCAAGTCGAGGTAGTCGAGGCTAGTAGAGGTCGAGGCAGTATAGAGGCAGTAGAGGCAGTTCGAGGCTAGTAGAGGCAGTCGAGGCTAGTAGAGGCATGTCGAGGTAGTAGAGGCAGTGAGGCTAGTAGAGGCAGTCTCGAGGCGAGTAGAGCCGCAGTCGAGGCTAGGTGAGGGACTTAGAGACGTCGATGGCTAGTAGAGGTAGTCGAGGCTAGTAGAGGGCAGGTCGAGATAGTAGAGGCAGTCGAGGTGCGAGGCTAGTAGAGGCAGTGCGAGGCTAGTGAGGCAGTCGAGGTAGAGGTCGAGACTAGTAGAGGTAGCGATGGCTAGTAAGAGGCAGTCGGGTAGTCCGAGGCTAGTAGAGGTAGTCGAGACTAGTAAGAGGGAGTCGGGCTCGTAGAGGCAGTCGAGTAGTCGAGGCTAGTAGTAGGG
>NW_019945167.1:0-33379 GCF_002910315.2 Salvelinus sp. IW2-2015
TAGGAGGTAGCCAACAGGAGAGTAGTGCTCAGGGACAGAGAGGTAGCTGCAGACAGAGGGGCAACTCCGGACTAATGGCAGTCCGGCTGGGTGGCAGCTCATGGACTGAGGCAGCTCATGATGGAGGGCAGCTCATGACTGGAGGGCAGCTCATACTGGAGGCAGCTCATGACTGGAGGGCACTCATGACTGGAGGCTAGCTCATGACTGGGGGCAGCCTGACTGGAGTGCAGCTCATGATGGGGCACTGACTGAGGTAGCCAGCTGAGGGTAGCTCTGACTGAGGCTCATGCTGGCGGCTCTGGCGGCTCCTGACTGGCTGGCGGCTCTGGCGGTCCCTGACTGGCTGGCGGCTCTGGCGGCTCCTGGCTGGCGGCTATGGCGGCTCCTGACTGCTGGCGCTCTGGGCTCGACGGGCTGGCGGCTCTGGCGGCTGGCGCTGACTGGCTGGCGCGTCTGGCGGCTCCTGACTGGCTGGCGGCTCTGGCGGCTCTGACTGGCTGGCGGCTCTGCTGGCTGGCGGCTCCGACTGGCTGGCGGCTCTGGCGGCTCCACGACGGACGGCTCTAGCGGCTCCTGACTGACGGCGGCTCTAATGGCTCCGGGACAGACGGCGGCTCTGAAGGCGCTGGGCAGACGGATGGCTCAGATGGCGCTGGCAACGGAGGGCTCAGGATGGCGCTGGGCAGACGGATGCTCAGATGCGCTGGGCAGACGGAGCTCACGATGCGCTGGCAGACGGATGGCTCAGACGGCGCTGGGCAGACGATGCTCAGACGGCCTGGCGACAGATGGCTCAGACGCGCTGGCAGACAGATGGCTCAGACAGCTGGGCAGACGATGCTCAACGGCACTGGGCAGACAGATGGTCAGACGGCACTGGGCAGACGAGCAGTGCAGGCGCGGTTAGGCACAAGCAGGCAGTACAGACGGTGCTGGGCAGACGAGCAGTGCAGGCGCGCGTTGGGCAGACGGCGACTCTGACCTGCTGAGGCGCCAGTAGGCCTGGTGCGTGGTGCCGGAACTGGAGGCACTGGCTGGAGACACGCACACACAGGGAGAGTGCGTGGAGGAGGAACGGGCTCTGGAGACGCACTGGAAGCCTGGTGCGTGGTGTCGGCACTGATGGTACTGGCTGGGGCCACGCACCATAAGGCGAGTGCGGGGTGCTGGAACTGGAGGTACTGGGCTGGGGCGAAAGGAGCCCGGATATACCGGACCGTGCAGCGTACTGGCTCCCTTGAGCACTGAGCCTGCCAACCTTACCTGGTTGCATGCTCCCCGTAGCCCGACCATTCGGGGAGGTGGAATACCGCACTGGCTGTGTAGGCGAACCGGGGACCCATGCGTAAGGCTGGTGCCATTGTACACCGCCCGAGGAACGTACTGGAGGCCAGATATGTAGAGCCGGCTTCATGGCACTTGCGCTCAATGCTCACTCTCCCGGCCGTGCGGGAGGTGGAATAACCCGCACCGGCTAATGCACACGTGTACAAGAGACACTGTGCCGCCTTCCGCATAACACGGTGGTCTGCCCGTACTTCCCGCTCCCACGTAAGCATGGGAGTGGGGCGCAGGTTTCCTACCTGCCTTTGCACACTACCCTTTATCCCCCCCCCAATACATTTTTGGGATTTCTTCTCGGGTTCCGGGCTAGTCGTGTACCTTCATAACGCCAGTTCCTCTCTCGGTTGCCTCCAGCTGTTCCCATGGGAAGGTGAACCTTCCAACCTTAGCCAGGTCCTTTTCCGTTCATGATTCCTCCCATGACCATCCTCCTGTACCGCTGCGCTGTTGCTGCTGCCGTTGCCACGCTGCTTGGTCCGGATTTTGGTGGGGATTCTGTAACGACTTTCTTCCTGGGCTGAAGGAGAGGACCAAAATGCAGCGCGGTTAGTGTTCAACATGTTTAATTGGACAATAAACAGTGAACACTTACAACAATACAAAAACAACAAACGTGAAAGCCGAGACAGTCCTATCTGGTGCAGAACACAAACACAGAGACAGGAAACAATCACCCACAAAATCCCAACACCAAACAAGCCTCCTATATATGATTCTCAATCAGGGACAACGATTACCAGCTGCCTCTGATTGAGAACCATATTAGGCTGGACACAGAAACAGACAAACTAGACACACAACATAGAATTCCCACCCAGTTCACGTCCTGACCAACACTAAACAAGCAAAACACATAATAACTCTGGTCAGGACGTTACAACACCCGCAATAACATCTGCTAAATATGTGTATGCGACCAATAAAATGTGATTTGTGTGTGTGTGAGTGAATGTGTGTGTCTCATCATATTGGCTCACTGTGTTTTGTCATGTCACTGTGAACTAGAGGTCGACCGATTAATCGTTATGGCCGATTAATTAGGGCCAATTTCAAGTTTTCATAACAATCGGTAATCTGCATTTTTGGATGCCGATTATGGTCGATTTCATTGCAATCCACGAGGAGACTGCATGGCAGGCTGACCACCTGTTACGCGAGTGCAGCAAGCTAGCTAGCATTAAACTTATCTTATAAAAAACAATAAATCTTAACAATCACTAATTAACTACACATGGTTGATGATATTACCAGTTTAACTAGCTTGTCCTGCATTGCACATAATCCATGCAGTGCCTGTTATTATATCATTGAATCACAGCCTACTTCAACTTCCCCAAACGGGTGATGATTTAACAAAAGCGCATTCGCGAAAAAAGCACAATCGTTGCACCAATGTACCTAACCATAAACACCAATGCCTTTTTTTAAATCAATACACAGGTAAATATTTTTAAACCTGCATATTTAGTTAAAATAAATTCCTGTTAGCAGGCAATATTAACCACGGAAATTGTGTCACTTCTCTTGCGTTCAGTGCAAGCAGAGTCGGGGTATATGCAGCAGTTTAGGCCGCCTGGCTCGTTACGAACTGTGTGAAGACCATTTATTCCTAACAATGACTATAATTAATTTGCCAGAATTTTACATAATTATGACATAACATTGAATGTTGTGCAACGTTACAGCAATATTTTGACTTAGGGATGCCACCCATTCGATAAAATACGTAACGGTTCCGTATTTCACTGAAGGAATTAACGTTTTGTTTTCGAAATGATAGTTTCCGGATTTGACCATATTAATGACCTAAGGCTCGTATTTCTGTGTGTTTATTATATTATAATTAAGTCTATGATTTGATATTTGATAGAGCAGTCTGACTGAGCGGTGGTAGGCAGTAGCAGGCTCGTAAGCATTCATTCAAACAGCACTTTCCTGCATTTGCAGCTCTTCGCAATGCTTGAAGCACAGCGCTGATTATGACTTCAAGCCTATCAACTCCTGAGATTAGGCTGGCAATACTATAGTGCCTATAAGAACATCCAATAGTCAAAGGTATATGAAATATAAATGGTATAGAGAGAAATAGTCCTATAATAACTATAACCTAAAACTTCTTAACTGGGAATATTGATGACTCATGTTAAAAGGAACCACCAGCTTTCATATGTTCTCATGTTCTGAGCAAGGAACTTAAACGTTAGCTTTTTTACATGGCACATATTGCACTTTTACTTTCTTCTCCAACACTGTGTTTCTGCATTATTTAAACCAAATTTAACATGTTTCATTATTTATTTGAAACTAAATAGATTTTATGAATTATATTAAGTTAAGTTATTAAGAATTAAGTTAAAATAAAAGTGTTCATTCAGTATTGTTGTAATTGTCATTGTTACAAATATATATACAGTTGAAGTCACCTTAGCCAAATACATTTAAACTCAGTTTCACAATTCCGAGTAAAAATTCCCTGTCTTAGGTCAGTTAGGATCACCACTTTATTTTAAGAATGTGAAACGTCAGAGAAATAGTAGAGAGAACGATATATTTCAGCTTTTATTTCTTTCACATTCCCAGTGGGTCAGAAGTGTACATACACTCAATAAGTATTTGGTAGCATTGCCTTTAAATTGTTTAACTTGGGTCAAACATTTCGGGTAGCCTTCCACAAGCTTCCCACAATAAGTTGGGTGAATTTTGGCCCATTCCTCCTGACAGAGCTGGTGTAACTGAGTCAGGTTTGTAGGCCTCCTTGCTCGCTTTTTCAGTTCTGCCTACAAATTGAGGTCAGGGCTTTGTTGTCCTTCAGCCATTTTGACACAACTTTGGAAGTATGCTTGGGGCCATTGTCCATTTGGAAGATGCATTTGCAACCAAGCCTTAACTTCCTGACTGATGTCTTGAGATGTTGCTTCAATATATCCACAAATTTTCCTGCCTCATGATGCCATCTATTTTGTGAAGTGCACCAGTCCCTTCTGCAGCAAAGCACCCCCGCAACATGATGCTGCCACCCCATGTTTCACGGTTGGGATGGTGTTCTTTGGCTTGCAAGCGTCCCCCTTTTTCCTCCAAACATAATGAGACCAGAAAACATTTCTCCAAGAAGTACGATCTTTGTCCCCATGTGCATTTGCAAACCATAGTCTGGCTTTTTTATGGCGGTTTTGGAGCAGTAGCTTCTTCCTTGCTGAGCAGCCTGTCAGGTTATGTCGATATAGGACTCGTTTTACTGTGGATATAGATACTTTTTTACCGGTTTCCTGCTGAGTTTGAAGGTAGGCCTTGAAATACATCCACAGTTACACCTCCAATTGACTCAAATTATGTCAATTAGTCTAACAGAAGCTTCTAAAGCTATGACATCATTTTCTGGAATTTTCCAAGCTTTTTAATTAAAGGCACAGTCAACTTAGTGTATGTAAACTTCTGACCCACTGGAATTGTGATACAGTGAATTATAAGTGAAATAATCTGTCTGTAAACAATTGTTGGAAAAGTGTCATGCACAAAGTAGATGTCCTAACTGACTTGCCAAAAATATAGTTTGTTAACAAGAAATTTGTGGAGTGGTTGAAAAACHAGTTTTAATGACTCCAACCTAAGTGTATGTAAACTTCCGACTTCAACTATATATATATATATATATATATATATATATATATATATATATATATATATAAATCGTCCGATTAAATCGGTATTAGCTTATTTTTTGGTCCTCCAATAATCTGTATCGGTATCAGCGTTGAAAAATCATAAATTGGTCGATCTCTACTGTGAACCTGATGGCTCCCTATTCCCAATATAGTGCACCCTATTCTCTATATAGTGCACTACTTTTGACCAGGGCCCCATACGGTTCAGTGATTATGAAGACTTTATGAATGATCTATCAAGCCTTGTATAACTTGTTAATGTTTCTGTAGTGGGACCAAATAAACAGACATGTTGTTTCCCTCCACGGGAAGATAGCTCCTCTACTGCACCATAGACCAGGGTATAAGTGAAAATGAAACATTACATTTGGTGGAGAATAATAGTTCAGAGCCATCATCGTGAAGATGCAGTAGTAGTTGAATTTAACCCAGTAGTTGAATTTAACCCAGTAGTTGAATTTAACCCAGTAGTTCATGTTGAACCCCTTTGATGTTCCTATCAATATACTATTATTGCACTGACCACGTTCTCCAAATCTTTTATTTCCAGTAAGTTTGTTTTATGAAAGTTTATTACAAACTGATGAGAACGTACAGTATCTGCTGGCTACAGCATCGTATACTAGGGTTGTGTCCGAAATGGTACCCTATTCCCTGTGTGCAATATCTCAAGGCTCAAGGGCCACATTGAGATCTTTAAGTTCGACAAAAGGGCCACACAGATTCGTTTTCGGAATGATTTGTTTGCTAAAATCAATTTGACCCTTTGGGGCCTGGTGAAAAGTAGTGCATTATTTAGGGAACAGAATACCATTTGGGACATACCTGGGCCTCAGATACTTCACCACAGCAAGGATCTCAGATAAATCAGTGCCCGACGTCGATACAACCTTTAGAATGCTTGTATTTCTAGTCCTAGCTAACTTCACACCACAGAGCCCAGCCCACTCAGTTTACTTTCCTCTAGTTGTTAGGCATCGACAAGTCAAGTCACTTACCTGCCCACACACTTCCTGTATTTCAGCCAATCAGAATCACTGTCTAAGAGGACGTTGGAGTGAGAGGGTTGGAGGTGGTGGTGGAGTCTAAAGTAATAGTGGACCTCTCTCTCAATTTAATTTAAGGGATTTGTTGGCATGAGAAACATATGTTTACATTTCCAAAGCAAGTGAAATAGATAAAACAAAAGTGAAATGAACAGTAAACACTACACTAACAAAAGTACTAAAGAAAGAGACATTTCAAATGTCATATTACGGCTATATAGAATATGTGCAAATAGTTCAAGTACAAAATGGAATATAAATAAACAGAAATATGGGTTGTATTTACAAGGGTGTTTGTTCATCACTGGTTGCCCTTTTCTTGTGGCAACAAGTCACAAATGTTGCTGCTGTGATGGCACAATGTGGTATTCAACCCAATAGATATGGGAGTCTTTCAAAATTGTGTTTGTTTTGGAATTCTTTGTGGATCTGTGTAATCTGATGGAAATATGTGTTTCTAATATGGTCATACATGGCGCAGGAGGTTAGGAAGTGCAGCTCAGTTTCCACCTCATTTTGTGGGTAGCGTGCACATAGCCTGTCTTCTCTTGAGAGCCAGGTCTGCCTACGGCGGTCTTTCTTAATAGCAAGGCTATGCTCACTGAGTCTGTACATAGTCAAAGCTTTCCTTAAGTTTGGTTCAGTCACAGTGGTCACGTATTCTGCCACTGCGTACTCTCTGTTTAGGGCCAAATAGCATTCTAGTTTGCTCAGTTTTTTTGTTAATTATTTCCATTGTGTCAAGAAATGATCTTTCTGTTTTCTCATTAATTTGGTTGCGTCGAATTGTGTTGCTGTCCTGGGGCTGTGTGGGGTCTGTTTGTGTTTGTGAACAGAGCCCCAGGACCAGCTTGCTTAGGGGACTCTTCTCCAGGTTCATCTCTCRGTAGGTGATGGCTTTGTTATGGAAGGTTTGGGAATTGCTTCTTTTTAGGTGGTTGTAAAATTTAATGGCTCTTTTCTGGATTTTGATAATTAGCGGGTATCGGACAAATTCTGCACTGCATGCATTATTTGGTGTTTTACGTTGTGCACTGAGGATATTTTTTCAGAATTCTGCATGCAGTCTCAATTTGGTGTTTGTCACATTTTGTGAATTCTTGGTTGGTGAGCGGACCCCAGACCTCACAACCATAAAGGGCAATGGGTTCTATAACTGATTCAAGTATTTTTAGCCTGATCCTAATTGGTATGTTGAATTTAATGTTCCTGTTGATGGCATAGAATGCCCTTCTTGCCTTGTCTCTCAGATCGTTCACAGCTTTGTGGAAGTTACCTGTGGTGTTGATGTTTAGGCCGAGGTATGTATAGTTTTGTTTGCTCTAGGGCAACAGTGTCTAGATGGAATTTGAATTTGTGGTCCTGGAAACTGGACCTTTTTTGGAACACCATTATTTTTGTCTTACTGAGATTTACTGTCAGGGCCCAGGTCTGGCAGAATCTGTGCAGAAGATCTAGGTGCTGCTGTAGGCCCTCCTTGGTTGGTGACAGAAGCACCAGATCATCAGCAAACAGTAGACATTTGACTTCAGATTTTAGTAGTGTGAGGCCAGGTGCTGCAGACTTCTAGTGCCCTCGCCAATTCGTTGATATACAGTGGGGAGAACAAGTATTTGAAACACTGCCGATTTTGCAGGTTTTCCTACTTACAAAGCATGTAAGAGTCTGTAATTTATCATAGGTACACTTCAACTGTGAGAGACGAATCTAAAACATAAATCCAGAAAATCACATTGTATGATTTTTAATAATTAATTTGCATTTTATTGCATGACATAAGTATTTGAATCTCCTACCACCAGTAAGAATTCCGTCTCTCACAGACCTGTTAGTTTTTCTTTAAGAAGCCCCCTGTTCTCCACTCATTACTGTATTAACTGCACCTGTTTGAACTCGTTACCTGTATAAAAGACACCTGTCCACACCATCAATCAAACAGACTCCAACCTCTCCACAATGGCCAAGGTGAGGGCCCTCGGAGTGTGGTGTCAGGAAAATAACCTCACACTCAACGTCAACAAAACAAAGGAGATGATTGTGGACTTCAGGAAACAGCAGAGGGAGCACCCCCTATCCACATCGACGGGTCAGTAGTGAGAGAAGGTGGAAAGTTTTAAGTTCCTCGGTGTACACATCACGGACAAACTGAATTGGTCCACCCACACAGACAGCGTTGTGAAGAAGGCGCAGCAGCGCCTCTTCAACCTCAGGAGGCTGAAGAAATTCGGCTTGTCACCAAAAGCACTCACAAACTTCTACAGATGCACAATCGAGAGCATCCTGTCGGGCTGTATCACCGCCTGGTACGGCAACTGCTCCGCCCACAACCGTAAGGCTCTCCAGGGGTAGTGAGGTCTGCAGAACGCATCACCGGGGCAAACTACCTGCCCTCCAGGACACCTACACCACCCGATGTCACAGGAAGGCCATAAAGATCATCAAGGACAACAACCACCCAAGCCACTGCCTGTTCACCCCGCTATCATCCAGAAGGCGAGGTCAGTACAGGTGCATCAAAGCAGGGACCGAGAGACTGAAAAACAGCTTCTATCTCAAGCCATCAGACTGTTAAACAGCCACCACTAACATTTAGCGGGCCGCTGCCAACATACTGACTCAACTCCAGCCACTTTAAAAATGGGAATTGATGGAAATTATGTAAAAATGTACCACTAGCCACTTTAAACAATGCCACTTAATATAAAGTTTACATACCCTACATTACCCATCTCATATGTATATACTGTACTCTATATCATCTACTGCATCTTGCCATCTTTATGTAATACATGTACCACTAGCCACTTTAAACTATGCCACTTTATGTTTACATACCCTACAGTACTCATCTCATATGTATATACCGTACTCTATACCATCTACTGCATCTTGCCATGCCGTTCTGTACCACCACTCATTCATATATCTTTATGTACATATTCTTTATCCCTTTACACTTGTGTGTGTGTATAAGGTAGTAGTTGTGGAATTGTTAGGTTAGATTACTTGTTGGTTATTACTGCATTGTCGGAACTAGAAGCACAAGCATTTCGCTACACTCGCATTAACATCTGCTAACCATGTGTATGTGACTAATAAAAATTTGATTTGATTTGATTTGATTTGACCAGAGAGCTGTGTAAGGACATCAGGGATAAAATTGTAGACCTGCACAAGGCTGGATGGGCTACAGGACAATAGGCAAGCAGCTTGGTGAGAAGGCAACAACTGTTGGCGCAATTATTAGAAAATGGAAGAAGTTCAAGATGACGGTCAATCACCCTCGGTCTGGGGCTCCATGCAAGATCTCACCTCGTGGGGCATCAATGATCATGAGGAAGGTGAGGGATCAGCTTCAGGACGACTGCACCGTATTGAGGGAGGATGGATGGGGCCATGTATCGCGAGATCTTGGCCAACAACCTCCTTCCCTCAGTAAGAGCATTGAAGATGGGTCGTGGCTGGGTCTTCCAGCATGACAACGACCCGAAACACACAGCCAGGGCAACTAAGGAGTGGCTCCGTAAGAAGCATCTCAAGGTCCTGGACTGGCCTAGCCAGTCTCCAGACCTGAACCCAATAGAAAATCTTTGGAGGGAGCTGAAAGTCCGTATTGCCCAGCGACAGCCCCGAAACCTGAAGGATCTGGAGAAGGTCTGTATGGAGGAGTGGGCCAAAAATCCCTGCTGCAGTGTGTGCAAACCTGGTCAAGAACTACAGGAAACGTATGATCTCTGTAATTGCAAACAAAGGTTTCTGTACCAAATATTAAGTTCTGCTTTTCTGATGTATCAAATACTTATGTCATGCAATAAAATGCAAATGAATTATTTAAAAATCATACAATGTGATTTTCTGGATTTTTGTTTTAGATTCTGTCTCACAGTTGAAGTGTACCTATGATAAAAATTACAGACCTCTACATGCTTTGTAAGTAGGAAAACCTGCAAAATCGGCAGTGTATCAAATACTTCTTCTCCCCACTGTATATGTTGAAGAGGGTGGGGATTAAGCTGCATCCCTATCTCACTCCACGGCCCTGTGGTAAGAAATGTGTGTTTTTTGCCAATTTTAACTGCACACTTGCTGTTTGTGTACATGGATTTTATGTTGTATGTTTTTCCCCCAACACGCCAAATTGAGGCAAAGGCTTTTTTGAAATCAAAAAAGCATGAGAAGACTTTTCCTTTGTTTTGGTTTGTTTGTCAATTAGGGTGTGCAGGGTAAATATATTAGTCAGCAATAAGTGGGCTGTCGTACAATAATTTGGTAAAAAGCCAATTTGACATTTGCTCAGTACATAATTTTCACTGGAGAAATGTACGAGTCTACTGTTAATGATAATGCAGAGGATTTTCCCAAGGTTGCATATCCCACGATAGTTATTGGGGTCAAATTTTTCTCCACTTCTGTGGATTGGGGTGATCAATCGTTGGTTCCAAATATTGGGGAAGATGCCAGAGCTAAGGATGATGTTAAAGTGTTTTAGTATAGCCAATTGGAATGTGTTGTCTGTATATTTGATCATTTCATTGAGGATACCATCAACACCACAGGCCTTTGGGTTGGAGGGTTTTTATTTTGTTCTGTAGTTCATTCAAGGTAATTGGAGAATCCAGTGGGTTCTGGTAGTCTTTAATAGTTGATTCTAAGATTTTTATTTGATCATGTATATGTTTAAGCTGTTTGTTCTTTGTTATAGTGCCAAAAAGATTTGAGAAGTGGTCTACCCATACATCTCCATTTTGGATAGATAATTCTTTGTGTTGTTTGTTTAGTGGTTTCCAATTAAACCAGAAGTGGAATATCTATCGTTGTAATACATTTTTCATCTTGGCTTTTGGAAATAAAATATAGCTTCAGACTAAACATTACTCACTCAGTTCCAGGTTGGATGGTGTTTTCAGGTTTCTGTTGTTTTCCTGAACATTTGCTGTATTGCTTTGGAATAATAATAATGATAATAATCTTTGGTAGTTGTAAGCCTTCCAGGTGATTCTGTAATTCCGTCCAAAATCAGGTTGTAGGTTTTGAGTTTTGATTTGGAGTGAAGGATATGTTGTAGAAAGTAGCATCCTGCATATGTCCCTGACAAAAAATCAAAGTTTAAATCTCTTTTTTTTTTAAGAACATGCTGAAAAATGCAGCACATCTGCTCATGACCTCTCTCACACTACTTTTGAGCAGGGCCCATAGGGACGTACCCTCTGTCCGCATGCAGGATGTGTAGCTAGTAAACTCAAATATCTCCAAGTCTATTTAGATGCTGCTTGCATGTCTACTGCATAGATTCAGCATAGAAACATATTGTTACTCTGTCTTTACAATAACATGTCATAAGGACACTGGAATGTATTCTAGAAAGTATATGCAGATGGAGCTCTAAGGAACATGTACTGTGATGTTTTAGACGGCGTATGAGGCTTTGTCTGCGTCCAAAAATGGCACCCTATTCCCTTATAAAGCAACACTTTTGACCAGGGCTCAGGGTCAAATCTAGTGCACTAATAGGGAGCCATTTGGGAGGTATTCTCTATCTCTGGCTCTGTCCCCTTTGTGTGTATGGCCCTGGCTCTGCTACTAGGCAGCACTGATCCATCCAGACAGAGCCTGGGGCACACAGAAGTGCCCCCAGATGGGAGGTCCGAGGCTGGGCACAGAGACAAGCATAGCCTGCCTCTCTGATGGAAGAACCAGGACGGGGGATTGATCACCATGGTGAGGTCAGCATAATGAGTTCACGTCTACTTTATGTTCTCTCTCAGGTTTCTACTGTAGCTAATACACGACCATGTTGTAGTATTCTACAGTTAAACCAGGCAGACAGGTCACACCAGATCCATAGCAGTATTAGATGTTTGTCCAGCTCCTCACCACGTCGGGCGATGCCTTCAATATCGTCCACTAGGGGCAACTATTACCATCTAGTATGATTGTGGACGGGGATAGTTGAAGGGTTTAAACCACGCGCTATGGCTCCGAGGATCACGGGTTCAATCCCAGTGCTAGGCATTCGTTTTTTTATTTTTATTCTGAATTAAATCCCAAACTTTAACCTTGAGCCTACATTTCATCTCCATTTATATTATTATTTATCAGTCTTTGGGTTTATGGATGTGACGGCAAGCCTCCCAGTGTATCTCAAATATCACCCTAGTACATTTTTAGTGCATTACTTTTGACCAGGGTCCAATTTCTTTCACTGCCCTCTTAAAGGACCTGTATAACGACATTGGATCTCCAACTGTTCCCAGGTAGACTTTGCTGGCAGGCAGTGCCAGAGGAGAACAGTCTCTCCATATTTACCACACTTGCATAGGATTCAGAGATTCACAACATAATCCATCTACCGTTTACCAGAGCTCTTTATCCTTAAATAAACCTACCTGGACACACTCACGCATAAGAAAGCAAAAACACACACACACACACACACACACACACACTGCACAAAGTGTCTCTGGTAATAGTCATGCATTTAATATAAACAGAAACCTCTCCGGTCTGTGTTGTGTGACTCACAGCTCTCCATTTGGAACCTGCATGCTGTGGGTCATGATACAGGATACGGTCCGCTGCAGAATCACTTCACAAAGGAACTTGGTCAGCGTCCAAAATGTCACCCTATTTCCTATGTAGTGTACTACTTTTGACCAAGACCATAGGGAATTGTATGGAATAGGGTGTCATTTGGGATGCACTTTAGCTCTCTTTCTAGTCAGGCTTTGGTCTCTTTCCTTTCAGCTCCTCACGTCACCACTGCCGTCCTTAAGAGATATGTATGAAGAGAGTTAGGCTAAAGGTTGGATTGTCTAACTGAAGTCTAGGGGCCCATATCCAGAAAACGTCTCAGAGTAGAAAATAGATTGTGACTGGTGAGAATAGAGACATTCTACTCCTACTCTTACGGGTAAAAATAAAAGCTATGCATGAAGCCGCTTTAGTCATGAGTCCCACCTAATCGACAAATACTGTATATAGGAGACTTCATGAGCTGTCCTAACCAGCAGGTGTCTTGATAATAGAAAAAAATGCAGTGAGTCATTAGTTCCTGCACCACGTTATTGCTGTGGTGTTTTTAGAGGAATATTTTATATTTCTATATGATCAAGCCATAAATAGTCTAGACCTACATGCGCGTTTTGACAATGATTTCACATAAGGCTTATTTCACATGATATGCCTAAATACTTACAGGCCAATAAATATGTTTCTATCAAGTATTTAATTAGCCTACCTACAAAAAATATATGTCTCAAATGCACATGCCTATAATTTCGGCAATTGAAGGCATCTAGGGCTTATGATAACTTTGGATGTGTCGGATGAAAATTATAGACCTCTCAAACATTGTACGCAACATTATAAATGGGTTTAGGGCTAGATGTCCCGTCAGTGGGACACATATCGACAACATCCGGTTAAATTGGAGGGCACGCAATTCAAATAAATAATTGTAACATTAAACATTTATGAACATACAAGTATCTTATATCGGTTAAAATGTTAAAAATTCTTGTTCATCTAACTGCATTGTCCGATTTACAATAGGCTTTATAGCGAAAGCATACCATGCGATTGTTTGAGGACGGCGCCCCACATCAACATATTTTTCAACCAGCACAGGCTTCATAAAAATCACAAACAGCGAATAAATAATCACTTACTTTTTGAAAATCTTCCTCTGTTTGCAATCTCAAGGGTCCCAGCTACAACATGCATGGTCGTTTTGTTAGATAAAATCCTTCTTTATATCCCAAAAAGTCAGTTTAGTTGGCGCCATCGATTTCAGTATCCACTCATTCAACATGCAGACAAAGGAATCCAAAAAGCTACCGATAAACTTTGTTAAAACAAGTCAAACTATGTTTGTATTTAATCCTCAGGTGCCCTAAAATGTAAAACTATAATATTCCATACGGAATTAAGTATGTCCAATAGAAAAGTAAAATTAGCAAGTGCGCGTCCTTTCCTTCACGTGCCCACAGACTGATTTCCAATTGTGACTCCGGTACAAAAACTAAATTCTTCCTCGTTTTGGAAGAAACAACCCTGAAACCTTGAACAAAGACTGTTGACATCTAGTGGAAGCCATAAGAATTGCAATCGCAGAGCTGGAATTTCATAGCTTTCCATTGAAAGAGCATGGGATCTCAAAAAAGAAAATTCTGGTTGGTTTTTCTTTGGATTTTCCACTACCATATCAATTGATTTATAGTCTCATACATGATTTGTACATGTCTACAAACTTCAAAGTGTTTTCTATCCAATGATACCAATTATATGCATATCCTGGCTTTTGGGCCTGAGTAAGTCAGGCAGAAATTCTGAAAAAAGGACCCTAGCCCTAAGAAGCTTTAGTAAGTGACTTGATGCTTACTATACCAAAGCGATTTAGAGTTGTTATATGGGAGTGACAAATGTGTTGACATAATGGACATTTTTATCAACATTCCGCTTTTAAAACCTCATGAAGCTAGGGGGCAGAATTTTTATGTTTGGAAAAATAACGTTCCCAATGTAAGCTGCCTATTTCTCAGGTCCAGATACTAGAATATGCATATAATTGACAGAGTAGGATAGAAAACACTCTAAAAAGTTTCCAAAACTGTCAACATATTGTCTGAGTATAACGGAACTGATTTTGCAGGCGAAAACCTGAGGAAATCCAACCCGGACGTGACTCTTACTTTGAAAAATCACTGTTCCATTGCCTGCATTTCGTCCATTTAAAGGGATATCAACCAGATTCCTTTTCCTATGGCCTCCTCAGGGTGTGAACAGTCTTTAGACATAGTTTCAAGCTTTTATTCTGAAAAATGAGCGAGATTTATCAAATTGCGTCAGTGGATAGACGGATGTCCTTCCATTAGTTCATGCGCTACACTGGTAGCTCAACATTTCTTTTCTCTCCTGTATTTAAGAGTTTACAGTCCGGTTGAAATATTATCGATTATTTATGTTAAAAACAACCTGAGGGTTGATTATTAAAAACGTTTGACATGTTTCTACGAACTTTACGGATACTATTTGGAATTTGTCAACCCTTGATGACCTACCTAAGGCTGTGGAATACTGAACATAACGTGCCAAACAAATGGATTTTTTTTTATATAAAAATAATCTTTATCGAAAAAAAGGAACATTTATTGTGTAACTGGGAGTCTCGTGAGTGCAAACATCCGAAGATCAAAGGTAAGCGATTAATTTTATTGCTTTTCTGACTTTCGTGACCAATCTACATTGCTGCTAGGTGTTCTTAAATGTTTTGTCTAGTGATCGATAAACTCACACAAACGCTTGGATTGCTTTCGCTGTAAACCATATTTTCAAAATCTGACACGACAGGTGGATTAACAACAAGCTAAGCTGTGTTTTGCTATATTGCACTTGTGATTTCATGAATATAAATACTTTTAGCAATTTTTTTTGCATTTGGCGCTCTGCAATTCAGCGGTTGTTGATGAAAATGATCCTGCTAAAGGGATCCGTGCGTCAAGAAGTTTTAATTAACAACCATCAGAATTGGTTAAAAAAGGTTATGCATGCCAACATATTATGGCAATAATTAAGGGTAAGCAAAATGGTGTCAAGTGAAAATTAAATAAAACGTTTTAGTGCAACATTTGATGTACAGTCACATTCACTGTGGTTGTCTGAAGTGACGCGTGCTGTAGAGTTCACAGCTGATGTACAGTCACATTCACAATGGTTGTCTAAATTCACGCGTGCTATAGGGTTCACAGCTGGCGATACGTCATCACGATTGTTTTTTCCCATATTTGCAAAAAAAGCCAATGAGTGTCATCGCTATTTCTCCTTTTAGGTACCTCAAACTGTCTTGATTACCAGCTGAGAAAGTTTTATGAGTTGATTTTAGTCCTGGCTCAGAGTTTGTCTGAGCAGTGTCTTAACATCATCCTAAAGCCTTCTCTGAGCTGGGAGTTTTTTTTTGTCTCTGTGGATAAGGGTCATATATACACACACATATACATACACTACCGTTCAAAAGTTTAGGGTCACTTAGAAATGTCCTTGTTTTCCCATGAAAACTTACATGAAATCAGTTGCAAAATGAATAGGAAATATAGTCAAGACGTTGACAAGGTTATAATGATTTATAATTGGAATAGTGTCCTTCAAACTTTGCGTCCGTCAAAGAATCCTCCATTTGAAGCAATTACGGCCTTGCAGACCTTTGGGATTGTAGTTGTCAATTTGTTGAGGTAATCTGAAGAGATTTCACCCCATGCTTGCTGAAGAACCTCCCACAAGTTGGATTGGCTTGATGGGCACTTCTTGTGTACCATACAGTCAAGCTGCTCCCACAACAGCTTAATAGGGTTGAGATCCGGTGACTGTGCTGGCCACTCCATTATAGCACCAATACTAGCTGACTGCTTCTTCCCTAAATAGTTCGGAGCTGTGCTTTGGGTCATTGTCCCATTGTAGGAGGAAGTTGGCTCCAATTAAGCACTGTCCACAGTGCATGGCATTGCAAAATGGAGTGATAGCCTTCCTTCAAGATCCCTTTTACCCTGTACAAATCTCCCACTTCCTCAAATCTCCCACTCTACCACCACCAAAGCACGCCCAGACCATCACATTGCCTCCACATACCTTGATAGATGTACCTCCAGGATCTTTTCATTTTTTCTGCTTCTCACAAATGTTCTTCTTTGTGATCCGAACACCTCAAACTTAGACGCGTCTCTCCATAACCCTTTTTTCCAATCTTCCTCTGGCCAGTGTCTGTGTTTTTCACCCATATTAATCGTTTCTTTTTATTGGCCAGTCTGAGATATGGCTTTTTCTTTGCAACTCTGCCTAGAAGACCAGCGTCCTGGAGTCGCCTCTTCACTGTTGAGACTGGTGTTTTGCGGGTACTATTTAATGAAGCTGCCAGTTGAGGACTTGTGAGGCGTCTGTTTCTCAAACTAGACACTCTAATGTCCTCTTGCTCAGTTGTGCACCGGGGCCTCCCACTCCTCTTTCTATTCTGGTTAGAGCCAGTTTGCGCTGTTCTGTGAAGGGAGTAGTACACGGCGTTGTACCAGATCTTCAGTTTCTTGGCAATTTCTCATATTGGAATAGCCTTCATTTCTCAGAACAAGAATATACTGACGAGTTTCAGAAGAAAGTTCTTTGTTTCTGTCCATTTTGATCCTGTAATCAAACCTACAAGTGCTGATGCTCCAAATACACATCTAGTCTAAAGAAGGCCAGTTTTATTGCTTCTTTAATCAGTACAATAGTTTTCAGCTGTGCTAATGTAATTGCAAAAGTGTTTTTTAATGATCAATAAGCCTTTTAAAATGATACACTTGGATTAGCTAACACAACGTGCTATCTTTCATCTGCTGCAGTAAGTTTCCTTGGCCGACCACTGCATCCACGGTCCTCAACATTGGCCGTTTCTTTGTGCTTCTTCAAAAAAGCGTGGACAGCCCATCTGGAAGCCCCTATCTGCCTTGAAATTTCTGCCTGGGAGAGACCTTGTTGATGCACAATTACCTTGTGTCCTGTTGCTGTACTCAGTCTTTCCATGGTGTGACTTTTGACAGTAATCTGTCTTCAGCAACCTTACCTTAACTGTTTGGCTGTTCCTCACCCAGGTTTATTCCTCCGACACATATTTCTGGTATAGTTAAATAAAACTAAATCTTCAGCAATATACACACAATACCAAATCATGACAGAGCGAAAAGTTGAACATTTATTAAAAATGTAAAACAGAAATAGCTTATTTACATAAGTATACAGAGTTTGCTGTGAGACTCGAAATTGAGCTCAGGTGCATAATGTTTCCATTGATCATCCTTGAGATGTTTCTACAACATGATTGAGTCCACCTGTGTTAAATTCAATTGGTTGAACATGATTTGGAAAGGCACACACCCGTCTATATAAGGTCCAACAGATGACAGTGCATGTTAGAGCACCCTGGTGATGAAAAAGAAGGGCCTTGGTCAGGGAGGTGACCAAGAACCCGATGGCCACGCTGACAGTGTTCTAACTTTCCTCTGTGGAGATGGAAGAACCTTCCAGAAGGACACCCATATCTGCAGCACTCCAATCAGGCCTTTATGGTAGAGTGGCCAGACCGAAGCCTCTCCGCAGTAAAAGGCACATGACAGCCCGCTTGGAGTTTGCCAAAAGTCACCTAGACTCTCAGACCATGAGAAACAAGATTTTCTGGTCTGATGAAACGAAGATTGAACTCTTTGGAAAAAGAGGTTGAATACTTTCCAAAGGCACTGTATATACAGTACCAGTCAAAAGTTTGGACACAGCTTCTCATTGAAGGGCTTTTCTTTGTTTTAACTATTTTCTACATTGTAGAATAATAGTGACGACATCAAAACTATAAAATAACATGTGGAATCATGTAGCAACCAAAAAAAGTGTTAAACATATCAAAATCTATTTTATATTTCAGATTCTTCAAGTAGCCATCCTTTGCCTTGATGACAGCTTTGCACACTCTTGGCATTCTCTCAACCTGCTTCATGAGGTAGTCACCTGGAATACATATTAAGAGGTATACCTTGTTAAAAGATAATTTGTGGAATTTCTTTCCTTCTCAATGCATTTGAGCCAATCAGTTGTCTTGTGACAAGGTAGGGTGGTATACAGAAGATAGTCCGGTAAAAGACCAAGTCCATATTATGGACAGCTCAAATAACCAAAGAGAAACAACAGTCCATCGTTACTAAGACATGGTCAGTCAAACCTGAAAAAGTCAAGAACTTTTAAAGCTTCTTCAAGTGCAGTTTCAAAAACCATCAAGCGCTATGAAACTAGCTCTCATGAGGACCACCACAGGAAAGGAAGACCCAGAGTTACCTCTGCTGCAGAGGATACGTTCATTAGAGTTACCAACCTCAGATTGCAGCCCAAACAACTGCTTCAGAGTTTAAGTAACAGACACATCTCAACATCAACTGTTCAGAGGAGACTGAATCAGGCCTTCATGCCTTCCTTCATGGTCAAATTGCTGCAAAGAAACCACTACTAAAGAACACCAATGAGAAGGAGAGACTTGTTTGGGCCAAAAAACACGAGCAATGGACATTAGAGCGGTGGAAAACTGCGCTTTGATCTGATGAGTCCAAATTAGATTTTTGGTTCCAACCGCCATGTCTTTGTGAGACGCAGAGTAGGTGAACGGATGATCTCCGCATGTGAGGTTCCCACCGTGAAGCATGGAGGAGGCGGAGTGATGGTGCTTTGCTGGTGACACTGATTTAAAATTCAAGGCACACTTAACCAGCATGGCTACCACAGCATTCTTCAGCAATACGCCATCCCATCTGGTTTGCGCTTAGTGGGATTATCATTTGTTTTTCAATAGGACAATAACCCAACACACCTCCAGGCTGTGTAAGGGCTAAATGATCTAGGAGAGTGATGGAGTGCTGCATCAGATGACCTGGCCTCCACAATCACCCGATCTCAACCTAATTGAGATGGTTTGGGATGAGTTGAACTGCAGAGTGACACAAAAGCAGCCAACGTGCTCAGCATATGTAGGAACTACTTCAAGACTGTTGGAAAAGGATTCCAGGTGAAGCTGGTTGAGAGAATGTCAAGAGTGTGCAAAGCTGTTGTCAAGGCAAAGGATAGCTACTTTGAAGAATCTAAAACATATTTTGATTTGTTTACTACATGATTCAATATGTATTATTTCATAGTTTTGATGTCTTCAATATTATTCTACAACGTAGATAATAGTTCAAATAAAAACCCTTGAATGAGTGTGTCCAAACTTTTATAATTATACATATATGAGAGAGAGTTAAGCTAAAGGCTAGATAGTCTAACTCTGTACACCAGGACTTCAGACAAAGAGCAGGATTAGAGCAGGTCTACGGGCTTTAAGTCCAGCCTATCCCTAACAGGTGAGGAAAGAGGAATAAAAGAACCATGCACTGATGAAAATGTGTCAGCTGTGCTTTGTCTGTAGCAAACTGCTCTCTACCTCCATGAGGGAGGGAGGCTGCCCACTTCCACAAAGACATCTATTTACCCTCCCTTGCCTGTTACGTCAACAAAACAAACTGATCCTTGATGGATCTGTGCGTGCGCCTGTGCTAGTGGTAATACCACACAAGTTCTAAGTGCTGTGTTTCTACAGGCATTACTATAGTTTGCACACATGACTAGTTAGCACTGTAGTGTTTGTGGACATGACCATAGTATACTGTAGCAACGCCTGCAGACTAGTAGGGTCATCTTGAATAAATACTCTTCAACCCTCCCCCCTTACTAGCAGACTTGGCTGATAACTACTTGAGGAAAATTGTACTTACTATGATTGAGATGGTTGTCCTCCTAGCCCTCTTAAGATAATGCACTACTGTAAGTCCCTGGATTTGAGCATCTGCTAAATGAAAATGGTATGGTAAAATAACTACCATCCTACTGTTTAATGAAGAGAACACCAAGCAGAACACAGGTTGGTGACCGGCCTCCTATTGAGTTGGCTCAACAGTTCTGAGCAATGCTATGGACCAGACAACACCTTAGCAAAAAAATAATGTTTTAACTTTACATTTAAAACATTAGACAGTTTAACCCCATTGAAGAAAACAGTACAGAGGCAGATAAAATACAAGCAAAGTGAAGTAAAGCTTACAGGATTAGGTTTGCTTGTTTGACAAAGACATTATCAAGGGTACACAAATGACTTCTTAGATCTGTTACTTCCGCTAGATAGCTTTCTGAAATTCAGTGCTTTCAGAGATTGCTGACCAAGTTCACAAGAGGACCAGAAACACTGAAAGAAATACTGTAGTTCTGATGGTATGAGAGAACAGTTAACCACTGCATTTACATAAATAGATAGAAACACAAATTACTACCTGAAGACAGTCAGCTTATGAGACACTGCCAATAAGCTGCCTTGACCTCAAACCAGCAAGGCCTCTGAAAACAAAAAGGTTATTGCAGTGGCTTTACATAATGAACACATTGAATATTGTCACATGAATAATCTCACTGATGGTCAAACGCAACATATACCATTCAACCACACCTCAAACATTTTGTCAAGACAGCATCGTCACAAAATGGTAGCTCACAGAAATAAACCAACTGCACCGACGCCATACAACCCAACGTACAAAGCTCTCACCTGAACATGACACAGTGCTTTTATACATTTCCTGCATGTCCTCCCCTAAGGGTGCCTGGAGAAACAGACAAACTTTGGTTCCTAGCCTTTCACAATATTTAACTGGAGGTTTAGGTGAGGGTTATGGTGATGCCCGCCTACTGTGGGACTCCTGTTAAAGAGCAGGCAGAGATGCTGTTCAGTTTAAGCAGGCAGAGATGCTGTTCAGTTTAAGCAGGCAGAGATGCTGTTCAGTTTAAGCAGGCAGAGATGCTGNCAGAGATGCTGTTCAGTTTAAGCAGGCAGAGATGCTGTTCAGTTTAAGCAGGCAGAGATGCTGTTCAGTTTAAGCAGGCAGAGATGCTGTTCAGTATAAGCAGGCAGAGATGCTGTTCAGTTTAAGCAGGCAGAGATGCTGTTCAGTTTAAGCAGGCAGAGATGCTGTTCAGTTTAAGCGTCTTTATAGATTCAGGTAATGGAGATTATACATGGCAGGGAATGATTGACAGTTGACATGAGACTTGGTTGGCTTTTTAAGGAGTGGTTTATCTAAAAAGGAGACAAATGTGTAAATAATTACAGCAATTAAAACAAATAATCTACTGTTAACAGCCTTAATTAACAACAAATGCAATACACATAAAATTGGTAAAGCTATGCATAAATATAACAGTTAACAATTAATGGGTGTGGGGGTGCAACAGCAGGCGACATGATAGGCCGAAGCTATGTCAGGCTAATTTATCAAGTGTTACCTAGTTAGCATAACAAAAGGCAATGCACTAAACGTTCAACACTTAACATGCGTCCCTTGACAATACAAGTACCAAAGAGAACAGATCAGTAGACTGAAAATGTCAGTATGACTGAGCCGCTAGCATTTCGCAGCCATTAGAGGCAGAATTCAACTGTACAAACAATGATGAGGGAGTCCTCTTCTTACAATCTTTTATAAGAGGGAAAGTTTGTACTCACATTTCAAGGACGCATACTGGTTGTTGTTTGTCGTGCTCAACTACTCAGCTCTGTCTGGGTGAAGGACCCGGATTGAAAGGAGGCGCCAGCCAACCTGCCCACACAGAAATCTTGCCATAGAGTTATGTAGAGGGCACACCTGTCTCGAGTGCCCGCCGTCCTCACATGCCCACAGAGATGGGTAGAGGGCACACCTGTCTCGAGTGCCCGCCGTCCTCACATGCCCACAGAGATGGGTAGAGGGCACACCTGCCACGAATTCCCTCCCCTGCATCCACGTCACCGAGCATGGAATTCTGGACAATAATTAAAAAGCAGTACCTTTTGTCTTTACCACAATAAATCATGAACAATCATCACACAACAAATATTACATACCCAGATAGTGGCTTACTCTGTATTAGTGTGTTATTCTCGACATTGTTCTGAATGTATGTGTTTGGATTGTGTTTTAAAATAGTCAAAATCAATCAAGGGATAGTACAGTGCGTTGTATAGTATCATTCAGTCTACTACAAAATTCCAAAGTACTACACATGATCAAGGGATAGTACAGTGTGTAGTATATGATTATACAGTATACTACAGTTTACTACAGAATTCTATAGTAAGTACTATAGTATTCTATTGTAAACTGTAGTATATTGTTTTTGTAAGTTATAGGCAGCGATATGGTCTTTTCCCCCCACGCACGTTAAGATAAAACCCTGCTAATCCTCCTTGGTGATTGCCTTCCTCCTGATCCCTCTGTAAAGAAGATCAGTGGAGCAATGATACATTTTACACTTCAGCCCAGCCTTAAGGAATTGTATGTACCTTTTTATGTATTCAGGGCAGGCTTTAAACTCTCAAAGGATTGACGCAAGTCACAGGTCTTTTATGTACCTGAATGGAATGCAGTCATTTTATAGTGATGACCTCAACATTCTAGAAGATTGTCTAGCCAGAATGATGTTTATGGCATTTGACATGAGAACTACAAAATGCTTCACAGCCTAAGTTTGAAATGGGCATTAGTACCCTTGCTCCCATGGGGATTGGCATTATGGTGGAAGTAGTTTTACAGCTAAGTTATGCTTCATTTTATCATTACCGCTCAATTTATGGAATGGAAATTGGCTGCTATAGAACCTCTCTCTCTCTCAGCGGAGCTTGAAATTGCATTAGTCCTGTCTTTAACTCTGTGGCTCTCCTGGCTCATGTCATGGCTCACATATAGCCAATGGAAGCTTTTAGTCAGGGGCCATTCAGATGGCCGACCCAGGACCCTAACCAGACCCAGACCAAAGGGTCTCTGGTACGGAGTGCTGGACAGAACGCACACACGCACACACATACTCCTCTCTGGTACAACATTTTAGGGACAAACACTGACCTCGCATCAGGAATTAGATCAACTCTGGGGAGCCTGGGGAGACTACAGGTCAAGCAGGGCCTAAGCCCTGCTACCTAAGGAAGGTATTTGGAGTGAACTTCTAGTCCAACTCAGGTGGTGTGCACACAATCCACCACTTCCGAGTATTTTACTCGCTAATGTTCAGTCTCTGGACAATAAAGTAGACGACCTTAGGGTGAGGATCTCCTTCCAGAGAGACATCATGGAATGTAACATACTCTGTTTCACGGAATCATGGCTCTCTCGGGATACACTGTCCCCATCCATACAGCCAGCTGGGTTCTCAGTTCATCACGCAGACAGGAATAAAGAACTCCTTGGGGTAGAAGAAAGGCGGTTGTCACGACTTCGACCGAGGCAGGCTCTCCTTCCCGTTCGGGTGGCGCTCGGCGGTCGTCGTCACCGGCCTATTAGCTGCCACTGATCCTTTTCTCCCCCTCCCTATGTGTTTATTGGGTTCACCTGTTTTGTATTAGGGTTAATTAGTTGGGCTTATTAGTCAGCCGGCCCGCACGTTTCTTTGTGCGGGATTGTTTGTTAGTAAGAGTGGTGTTTGTTTCGTTCTTCGTGTTTACTGGACTGTGTTCGTTTCCCCCGTGTCTGTGGTTGTTTGAGGAGTACACCCAGTGTGTTAGTAGGGTGGCCTGGTTTCTCCGTGTTCATTAAAGAACAGTTGTTATTGCACCTGCTGTTTCCCTACGCTTGACTACGCACTCCGACACCCAGGCCTTACAGCGGTGGTGTATGTTTCATGATTAACTACTTATGGTGTGATTGTGATAACATACAGACACTCAAGTCCTTTTGTTCATACGACCTAGAATATCTCACAATCAAATGCTGACCGTATTACCTCCCAAGAGAATTCTCTTCGGGTTATAGTCACAGCCGTGTATTTTCAACCTCAAGCCGATACCACGACGGCCTGTAAGGAACTACACTGGACTTTATGTAAACTGAAAACAACATATCCTGAGGACGCATTTATTGTAGCTGGGGATTTTAACAAAGAAAATTTGAGGAAAACACTACCGAAGTTCTATCAACACATTGACTGTAGTACTCGCTCTGGAAAAAACATTTGATCACTGCTACTCCCCCCTTCCGGGAAGCTTACAAGGCCCTCCCCCGCCCACAAATCAGATCACGAATCTATTTTTCTCTTCTCTTCCTATAGGAAGAAACTCATACAGGAAGTACCCGTGCTAAGGTCTAATCAACACTGGTTTGACCAATCGCAATCCATGCTTCAAGATTGTTTTGATCACGTGGACTGTGATATGTTCAGGGTAGCCTCTGAGAATAACATTGAAGTATACACAGACATGGTGACTGAGTTCATCGGGAAGTGTATAGGGGATGTTGTTCCCACTGTGACTAAAAAACCTACCCAATCCAGAAACCGTGGATAGATAGCAGCATTCGTGCAAAACTGAAAGTGTGAACCATAGCATTTAACCATGGCAAGGTGACTGGGAATATGGTTGAATACAAACAGTGTAGTTATTCCCTCCGTAAGGCAATCAAACAGGCAAAACGTCAGTACTGAGACAAAGTGGAGCCGCAATTCAACGGCTCAGACACTAGACGTATGTGGCAGGATCTACAGACAATCACAGATTACAAAGGGAAAACCAGCCATGGCGCATACACCGACATCTTGCTCCTGGACAAGCTAAACACCTCCTTCGTCCACATCTTGCTCCTGGACAAGCTAAACACCTCCTTCGTCCACATTGGGGATAACACAATGTCACCGACGCGGTCCCTCCCAAGGACTGTGGGGTCTCATTCTCCGTGGCAGACTTGATTAAGACATTTAAGCGTGTTAACACTCGCACTTAACCGTGTCCTCAGAGCATGTGCAGACCAGCTGGCTGGAGTGTTTACAGACATATTCAATCTCTCCCTATCCCAGTTTGCTGTCCCCACATGCTACAAGATGTTCACCATTGTTCCTGTACCCAAGAAAGCAAAGGTAACTGTACAAAATGACTATCGCTCCGTAGCACTCTCTTCTATCAACATGAAGTGCTTTGAGAGGCTAGTTAAGGATCATATCACCTCTACCTGAACTGACATCCTAGACCCACTTCAATTCGCTTACCGCCCCAATAGATCGACAGACCATGTAATCGCCATCGCACTGCACACTGCCCTATCCCCTTTGGACAAGAGGGATATCTATGTAAAAATGCCGTTCATTGACTACAGGTCAGCCTTTAACACCAAAGTACCCTCCAAGCTCATCATTAAGCTCGGGGCCCTGGGTCTGAACCCTGCCCTGTGCAACTGGGTGCTGGACTTCCTGATGGGCCGCCCCCAGGTGGTGAAGGTAAGAAACAACACCTCCACTTTGCTGATCCTCAACACAGGGGCCCCACAAGGGTGCGTGCTCAGCACCCTCCTGTACTCTGTACTCCCTGTTCACCCATTACTGCGTGACCACCCACACCTCCAACTCAATCATCAAGTTTGCAGACGACACAACAGTAGTAGGCTTGATTACCAACAATGACAAGACAGCCAACAGGGAGGAGGTGAGGACCCTGGCGGAGTGATGCCAGGAAAATAACCTCTCCCGCAACATCAACAAAACAAAGGAGCTGATTGTGGACACAGGAAACAGCAGAGGGAGCACGCCACTATCCACACCACATCGACAGGACCGCAGTGGAGAAGGTGAAAAGCTTCAAGCTCATTGGCGTACACATCACGGACAATCTGAAATGGTCCACCCACACAGACAGTGTGGTGAAGAAGGCGCAATAGCGCCTCTTCAACCTCAGGTCGCTGAAGAAATTTGGCATGGCCCCTAAGACCCTCACAAACTTTTACAATTGAGAGCATCCTGTCGGTCTGTATCACCACCTGGTACGGAAACTGCACCGCCTGCAACCCAAGGGCTTTCCAATACATCATCGGGGGCACACTGCCTGCCCTCCAGGACACCTACAGCACAGCAAACTATGCTACATTTTATCTCTGGGACCCTCAGGATGACAAATCAGAGAAAGATTACTGAATGTAAGTACATTATTTACCTTCAGAGGTGAATGATTCAAACCAGTTGCCGTGATAATAGTTTTTTGTTGTTGTGCACTCTCCTCATACAATAGCATGGTATTTTTTCACTGTAATAGCTATTGTAATGGACAGTGCAATTAGATTAAGAAGAAATTAAGCTTTCTGCGCATATAAGACATGTCTATGTCCTGGAAAGTTGGCTGTTACTTACGTCATTCTAGTCACATTAGCAACAACTGTCCCGGGATAGGTAAATATGTGTATGTGACCAATACATTTTATTTTATTTTATTTTGTCTTTACAGATGAGGTTATTCCAGTTACTGAATGTCAAGCCTTTATTTTTGCAGAGAAGGGAATATATAAGCTTATCAGAAGTTGAGATGCTCAACAATAATGTTAATGTAAGCTTTACTTTTTTGACAATACTATGCAAGACAATAAATTACATTATCACACTACCAGTATCCTTCTGATGTACACAAATGCCTAATGGGAAAGCCCTTGAGTTCATTTATACAAGAAATCGATTACAGATTTAATGTTTGTGTTTTGTGTATAGCACAGGACAGCACCTGACCTTTGAAAACATGCATCAACATTGGATCACCTCAATGTAATTATTATCAATCACTGCTGTGTGTGGGGGTGTGGGTGTGAGAGTCTGTGTGTGGGGGTGTGGGGTGTGAAGAGTCTGTGTGTGGGGTGTTGTGCTGGTGTGAGGAGTCGTGACTGTGGGGGTGTGGGTGTGAGAGTCTGTGTGTGGGGGTGTGGGTGTGAGAGTCTGTGTGTGGGGGTGTGGGTGTGAGAGTCTGTGTGTGGGGGTGTGGGTGTGAGAGTCTGTGTGTGTTTATGCACATTAATATCCTTCTCTGTGTTCTAACCTCCAGAGGTTTTTAATAGTACAATATCAATGGTCCTACAATTTAGATAAATTATACAACCTATCATCTTCATTATTATTATTATCCATTATTTATTCTGACATCTGGAGATTGAATCTCATTAACAAACAACATACAGTGCATTTGGAAAGTATTCCGACCCCTTGTATTTTTCCACATTTTGTTACGTTACAGCCTTATTCGTAAATGGATTAAATAAATAAAAATGTCCTCATTAGTCTACACACAATACCCCATAATGACAAAGTGAAAACAGGTTTTTAGACATTTTTGTAAATGTATTAAACATAAAAAACAGAAATAACTTATTTACATAAGTATTCAGACCCTTTGCTATGAGACTCGCAATTGAGCTCAGGTGCAACCTGTTTCCATTGATCATCCTTGAAATCTACAACTTGATTGGAGTCCACCTGTGGTAACTTCAATTAATTGGACATGATTTGTAAAGGCACACCCCTGTCTATATAAGGTCCCACAGTTGACAGTGCATGACAGAGCAAAAACCAAGCTATGAAGTCGAAGGAATTGTCCGTAGAGCTCCGAGACAGGATTGTGTCGAGGCACAGATCTGGTAAAGGGTACCAAAACATTTCTTCAGCATTGAAGGTCTCCAAGAACACAGTGGCCTCCATTATTTTTAAATGGAAGACGTTTGGGACCACCAAGAATCTTCATAGAGCTGGCCGCCCGGCCAAGCTGAGAGAAACAAGATTCTCTGGTCTGATGAAACCAAGTTTGAACTCTTTGTCCTGAATGCCAAGTCTCACGTCTGGAGGGAACCTGTCACCATCCCTACGGTGAAGCATGGTGGTGGCAGCATCATGCTGAGGGGATGTTTTTCAGCGGCAGGGACTGGGAGACTAGTCAGGATCGACGGAAAGATGACCGGCGCAAAGTACAGAGACATCCTTGATGAAAACCTGCTCAGGTCCTCTGATTGGGGTGATGTTTCACCATCCAACAGAATAATGACCCTAAGCACACAGCCAAGACAATGCAGGGGTGGCTTCGGGACAAGTCTCTGAATGTCCTTGAGTGGCCCAGCCAGAGCCTGGACTTGAACCTGATCTAATATCTCTGGATGGACCTGAAAATAGCTGTGCAGCTACGCTCCCATCCAACCTGATAGAGCTTGAGTGGATCTGCAGAGAAGAATGGGAGAAACTCCCAAATACAGGTGTGTTAAGCTTGTATTGTCATTCCCAGGAAGACTCGAGGCTGTAATCGCTGCCAAAGGTGCTTCAACAAAGTACAGATTAAAGGGTCTGAATACTTATGTAAATGTAATATTTACCTATTTTTATTTGTAATAAATTAGTAAACATTTCTAAGAACCTGTGTTTGCTTTGTCATTATGCGGTATTGTGTGAAGATTGAGGGAATAAAACAATTTAATACATTTTAGAATAAGACTAACGTAACAAAATGTGGGGAAAGTCAAGGGGTCGTGAGTAGTTTCCGAATGCACTGTGATGAATTCCATTCAACTGGCATCTCGTGTTCATTTATTATTTCATCAACATGCAACCAATGTTGAGTGGGTGAGGTGGAGGGGAGGGGAGGAGTCCGGGGGATGGGGGCTTTCTAGCAGGAGAGGGAAGGAGCTTTAGTGAGATCGAGATCAAGGGAAGGAGGGAGAAAAAAAGAGAGCAGGGGATCATGGCCTTGAGCTAAATGGGTTAACAGGATATGGTACTAGGAGAGGGATTGAGTGAAGGAGAGTTGAGGGGGTCTTAAGTAGCACCAAACTCTAGTGAGACCCTGAGAGATGGAGGGAAGGAAGAAGGGACGAGAAGAGAAGATCTCCTATCATGACAGCAGAGTAGAGTGTGCATCCCAAATCACACGCTATTCCCTATATAGTGGACTACTTTCGACCAGAGCCCAGAGAGAGAGCAGCCATTCACTTGTAGATGTGATGTGATGTGTATTGAATTGAGTCATTGGTCCCACGTCCAGCTGGTAGCGGTAGATAAGACCTCACACACTAAACCTGTGAACAAACCAGCATCCATCAAAACATGCCACAGCCAGCCAGCAGCCAGCCACAGAGCCAGCCAGCCAGCAGCCAGCCATCCAGTCAGCCAGCCAGCAGCCAGCCACACCGCCAGCCAGCCAGCAGCCAGCCACACCGCCAGTCAGCAGCCAGCCACACAACAGCCAGCCACACAGCCAGCCAGCCAGCCATCCATCCATCCGGCCAGCAAGTCAGACAAGACAGCCAGACAGACATCCATCTGGCCAGCCAGTCAGAATGCCAACCATCCATTCAGCCAGCCAGCCTGCCAACCACTCATCCGGCCAGACAGGGAAGGGAAAGGGGATACCTAGTCAGTTCCACAACCTAATGGATTCAACCAAAATGTGTCTTCTACATTTAAACCAATCCCTCTGACTCAGAAAGGTGTGGGGGCTGCCTTAATCGACGTCCACAGCGCCTGGGGAGAAGTCGTTGGTTAACTGCCTTGCTCAAGGAGCAGAAAAGCAGATTTTTTTTCACCTTGCCAGCTTGGGGATTCAAACCAGTGACCTTTTGGTTGCTGGACCGAATGCTGTTACTGTAACTGCCAGCCAACCAGACAGACAGCTAGTCAGCGAGCATTCCAGCCAGCAAGGTTTTCTAAAACAGCACAAGGTGGAGAGAACGAGGTGGAGAAAATGAAGTGGAGAGAACGAGGTTGCTGAACTTATAATGTTGATGACTATAATAAAGTATTAACTGGATTTGCTCAGATGGTCATTAAAGTTTTTCACCTATAAATGTTTCTGTGGAAGATAGTGGCTATTTAAAATGGTAAAATATATTTTTCCGTCTCTTCCTGGATGTTGTCTGTAATCGATGGCTTCTGGTTGGGATATGTATGTACGGTCACTGTGGGGACTACATCATTGATGCACTTATTAATGAAGCCAGTGACTGATGTGGTAAAATCCTCAATGTAATCAGATGAATCGCGGAACATATTCCAGTCTGTGCTAGCGAAACAGTCCTGTAGCTTAGCATCCGCTTCATAGGACCACTTCCGTATTGAGCACATCACTGGTACTTCCTGTTTGAGTTTATTTAATTATTATTATTATTATTTCTATATTCTTTTGTATTTTACCCCCTTTTTCAATTCAGATCTTGTCTCATCGCTGCAACTCCCCAACGGGCTTGGGAGAGGCGAAGGTCGAGTCATGCGTCCTCCGAAAACATGGTCCGCCAAACCGCGCTCCTTATCACCCGCCCACCTAACCCGGAAGCCAGATGCACCAATGTGTCAGAGGAAACACCGTTCAACTGATGACCAAAGTCAGCCTGCAGGCGCCCGGCCCGCCACAAGGAGCTGCTAGAGTGTGATGAGCCAAGTAAAGCACCACCTGCCAAACCTTCCCTTAACCCGAATGACACTGGGCCAATTGTGCGCCACCCTATGGGACTCCCGGTCACTACCGGTTGTGACACAGCCTGGGATGGAACCTGGGTCTGTAGTGACGCCTCAAGCACTGCGATGCTGTTTGTTAGACCGCTGCGCCCCTCGGGAGGCCCCCTGTTTGAGTTTTTGCTTGTAAGCAAGAATCAGAAGGATAGAGTTATGGTCAGATTTGCCAAAGGGAGGGCGAGCCTTGTATGCATTTGTGGAGTCAAGGTGATCTAGAATTTTGTCACCTCTTGTTGCACTGGTAAAAATGAGGTAAAATGGATTTCAGTTTTCCTGCATTAAAGTCCCCGGCCACTAGGAGCGCCGCCTCTGGATGAGCATTTCCTTGTGTGCTTATGGCCTTATACAGCTGGTTGAGTGAGGTCTTAGTGCCAGCATCAGTTTGTGGTGGTAAATAGAGAGCTAAGAAAAATATCTTGGTAAATAGTATGGTCTGCAGCTTATCATAAGGTATTCTAACACAGGCAAGCAAAAACCTGAGACTTCCTTAACATTAGAGATCACGCACCAGCTTTTGTTAGCAAAGAGACACACCTGTCCCCCCTCTCTTACCGGAGGCTGCCGACCGGTCTTTACGATGCAAGGAAAAGGCAACGAGATATATTGTATATCCATGTCCTCATTCAGCCACGACTCTGAGAAGCATAGGTTATTACAGTTTTTCAGGTCCCGTTGATGGGATAATCTCGAACGGAGCCCATCCAGTTTGTTCTCCAGTGACTGCGCGTTCGACAACACAGAACAGAGGGCAGTGGCGGTCTACATGCTCACCGACGTAGTCTCGTCATGATGCTGCCTCATTTGCCTCTCCTTCGCCGCTGCTTCTTCTTTCCAGTCCCGGGGATCAGGGCCTGGTCCGTAGTAAGCAGAACATCCAGAGCTGCCGACTCGTTGAAGTAGAAATCTTCATCCAAATCGAGATTAGTGATCTCTGTTTTGATGTCCAGAAGCTGTGTTTGGTCATAGGAAATTATGTCTGAGACATTATGTAAAAAAAATAGTTATGTTCAGCGTAAAACCCCCACAAGAAAGCAGAACTGGTCAGGAGCCCGTTAGACGGCTGCTCTCCACTGGGAGAGAGAGAGCGTAGGCTTTGAGCCAATAACAATAAAAGCATGGGGAGAGGAAGTAGATAGAGAAGAGGCTGGCGTTCATCCCATCTATTTTAACCAGCCTTCTAAGAGCTCTCAGCTAGCAACATAGCACACAGAGATGAGGCAATGACTGCTTGGTTCCTGTGTTGTGTTGTTGTTTTGTTGTGTTGTTGTTCAAATCTAGATGTGGATGTGGTTTTAAGGAGCAATGGTTGTGTTGTGTTGTTGTTCAAAGCTAGATGTGTAGGTGATATTAAGACGCTATGGTTGTGTTGTGTTGTTGTTCAAATCTAGATGTGGAGGTGATATTAAGACGCTATGGTTGTGTTGTTCAAATGGCTGTCATGATTCTATCTAGTTTCTTACATCTGTCAAGTGTTGAATGTTCTCCACACTTGAAGAATGGCGTGAAATTGCCATTTTAATTGTATATGTACAGTATATGTGAGCGTGTGTGCGTCTGTTGATGTGTGTGTTCGCTTGTGTATTTTTCTGAATAGTATTGTTGGTATGACAGTGAGTTACGTATTCAATATTTCCACGGCTCCATAATGAATGTATTCTGTTTCTGATGTCTCTTTGTCCACTCGTTTGTGTGTGTGTGTGTGTGTGTGTGTGTGTGTGTGTGTGTGTGTGTGTGTGTGTGTGTGTGTGTGTGTGTGTGTGTGTGTGTGTGTGTGTGTGTGTGTGTGTGTGTGTGTGTGTTTGTGTGTGTGTGTGTGTGTGCTCACAGTCTCATGTCAGAATTAGACGTTCATCTATGTTTCTCAAAGTTGTTCCAAACGTCAAATTTCGAAGTGTTTAAGGTTACGTTTAGGCATTAACTTCCGAAATCTTAAGGTTAGGCATTAATTAGATTGGTTAAGGTAATGGTTATGTGTTGGGATAGACTTCAAACAATCATCTCAAAATCAAGCTTTCTTTCACTGAATTTGAACTTACAACCTTAAGGAATACAGGGTAGATTTCTTCATCCATCCACCATCACCAACCACACGCCCAACCCACCATCACCCACAATCCACCATCACCACACCCACCATCACCCACAACCCACACCCACCATCCCCAACACCACCATCACCCACACCCACCTACCCACCCACACCATCACCCACACCCACACCCACACCCACACCCACACCCACGCCCACACCCACCATACCATCACCCACACCCACACCCACACCCACCATCACCCACCCCACCATCACCCACCACCCACACCCACACCCACACCACAATCTCTATTTGAAACCGAAACCTACATTTAGGTACAGCGCTCACTGTTGCCTCTATTGCCGGTTTCCACGTCATCTCCCGACGTCCCAGACATGATGGATGTCAACTACTGACTCTTATCACAGGTGGCTTGGCTGGTGTA
>NW_019945167.1:33404-35294 GCF_002910315.2 Salvelinus sp. IW2-2015
CACCATCCATAACACCCACCATCACCCACACCCACCATCACCCACCACCCACACCCACACCCACACCCAACCCCCCACACACCCACCCATCACCATCACCCACACCCCACACCCACACCCACCAATCACCCACACCCCACCATCACCCCACCCACCCCACACCCACACCCACAATGCTCTATTTGAAACCGAAAACCTACATTTAGGTAACAGCGCTCACTGTTGCCTCTATTGCCGGTTTCCACGTCATCTCCCGACGTCCTCAGACATGATGGATGTCAACTACTGACTCTTATCACAGGTGGCTTGGCTGGTGTACGGTTGTTCTGATGGGTTGTGTGTGTGTGTGTGTGTGTGTGTGTGTGTGTGTGTGTGTGTGTGTGTGTGTGTGTGTGTGTGTGTGTGTGTGTGTGTGTGTGTGTGTGTGTGTGTGTGTGTGTGTGTGTGTGTGTGGTTCTTTAGTAAGGCTGTAGGAAATGTCATTCTCCATGTACCTCCACCTGCGTTTCTCAGTCCTAGATCCATGACACCATTTCTCCCTGTGGAACAGCGGGGGGGACAACACACACCCCTGTCACCGTGGAAACACCCTATCACCACTTCAAAGAGACCCACGGTTTCCATAGGAACTGCAATAAAAGTAATTAGATAGGATGTGGGGATGAGAGGCTTGATGAGCCATCATTCTGGAAAGCTACTCAGAATTCCATCAGAGACACTGCACACGGAATCAGGGAATCACTGACTACTTTTCTCTCCTTCCCTCTCTCATCCTCTCTTTGTCATGCAGAAATATAATGTGTGAGTGTGGATTACATCTCCCATCACTGGTTTGTCTCCTTTTCATCATATGATCAGCCTTAGTCTCTGTGGGGGAGAGAGAGATCTCATCATTGCCTGGGTTTGAGAGAGGAGAGAGAGGAGAGGAGGAAGAAGTAGAAGAGAGATGAGCAAGAATAGGACGAGGTAGGACAAGAGAAGGGAGAGAGAGGAGAGAAAGGAGGGAGAGGATAAAAGGGAGAACAGAGATGTGGATGGAGAGAGAGGAAGAAGGGTTGATGAGAGAAGGAAGAGGTAGAAGAGAGGAGAAATAGGTAAGAAGTTAACATGAGAAAAGGAGGAGGTAGGAAGAAGATGGAGAAAGAGAGAGAGAGGAGTGATCTGATGTGAGGGAGGTCTTGTGTAAAACACTCCCCAATAGATCTTATCTGCATCAAGTTCTCAGGTAGGACTCATTACTGACTTATCTATGTCCCAAATGACACCCTATCCTCTATATGATGCACTACATTTAACCACCTCCCTCTCCACCTCTCTCTCCACCTCCCTCTCCACCTCCCTCTCCACCTCTCACTCCACCTCCCTCTCAACCTCCCTCTCCACCTCTCTCTCAACCTCTCTCTCAACCTCCCTCTTCATCTCTCTCTCATCTGAGAGAGCATGTTCTACTTCTTTCTCCTCTCCCTCCCTGACGCATATTCAGTTCCTTTCTCCACCTCCACTCGCTCCGCACCTCCGCTCGCTCCGCACCTCCGCTCGCTCCGCACCTCCGCTCGCTCCGCACCTCCGCTCGCTCCGCACCTCCACTCGCTCCGCACCTCCACTCGCTCCGGGTAAAACCTTGGCTGTGTGTCAGTGTCAGTTTTGGGTCTCGACCCCAGTTTTGGGTCTCGACCCCGCCCTGTGCAACTGGGTCCTGGACTTCCTGACGGGCCGCCCCCAGGTGGTGAGGGTAGGTAACAACATCTCCACCCCGCTGATCCTCAACACTGGGGCCCCACAAGGGTGCATTCTGAGCCCTCTCCTGTACTCCCTGTTCACCCACGACTGCGTGGCCATGCACGCCTCCAACTCAATCATCAAGTTTGCGGATGACACTACAGTGGTAGG
>NW_019945167.1:35319-51229 GCF_002910315.2 Salvelinus sp. IW2-2015
TAGCTGATTACCACAACACAGAGACGAGTCCTTACAGGAGGTAAGGTTAGAGGGCTCGAGGGAGTCAATAATCTCGGAAAATAACCTCACAACTCAACGTAACAAACAAAGCAATGATTATGGACTGCAGAAACGCAAGGACACCCCCCTACTCACATCGACGGACAGTTAGGGAGAAGGTGAAAGTTTTAAGTTCCTCGTGTGACACATCACGACAAACTGAATGTCCACCCAAACACAACAGCGTTGTTGAAGAAGCCAAGCAGCGCCTCTTCAACCTCAGAGCTTGAGAATGCTTGTCACCAACACTCACAACTTCTACAGATCGCACAATCGAGAGCATCCTGCGCTGTTATCACCCCTGGTACGCAATGCTCCAGCAACCAACTAAGTCTCCAGAGTTATGGTCTGCAAACGCAACACCGGCAGCCAACTACCGCCCTCCAGACACCCTTACACACCCAAGTCACAGGAAGCCATAAAGATCAGCAGGACAACAACCACTCCAAGCACTGCCGTATCGACCCCTTGATATTATCCTAGAAGCGAGGTCAGATACAGTGCATCAAACAGCCAAGACTGTTGGAAAACAGATTCTATCTCAAGCCATCAGACTTTAAACAGCACCACTAACATTAGCGGGCCAGCTGCAACATAACTGACTCAACTCCAACACTAATAATGGGATATGATGTAGAATTATGTAAGTTTGAAAAATGTCACACTACACCACTTTGAAACAATGCCACTTTACATAATGTTTAACCATACCTACCAATTACCATCTCAATTATGTATTATTATATAACTATGACGTCTAAATCATGTCGTAAAACTGCCTATTCCTCTGACCTCACCTAATGATAGAGATTCTTGGCAAAATAACACGTATTCCCAGCGTCAAAAGTTCCTAACTATGATATAAAGACACAAATATAAATTTCACCTTCTGCGTGCCTCAGTTTGGTAACATTAAAGCACCTACTTCAGTTCCATACTATGTGCATTACTCAGTAATAATGCTATATACTCACAGATGATCATAACCCAATCGAGATATGCATGTCTTATATCCTAATATTCCGTTCTGTACCCACCACCCTCATTCATAATATTCTTTATTACATATTCTTTATTCCTTTACAACTGTGATGTATAAAGGTAGAAGTTGTGCGAAATTTTAGTTAGGATAACGCTAGGTGTAGTCCACTCTTTGCCAGCAAATTGAAACTGACCCATGAGCTCCCACCAAAAGAAACCATTATAAGCTACAGTGGAGCTATCTCACGACACCTCTTGCCCAGCTCCTGATCAATACCCCCCACAACCCTCCCTCACTCTCTCTTCAGCTTAGCCATGGTATGTGATCAAGAAAATAAGTTGATTGATATTTGTCAGACGGTTGTAAACGCGCATGGACTTATATTCTTATTTTTAAGTATTTGATCGTATAAAGTAAAAGGGTGATTTCCAACTCTATCCGTGCTCTTTTTCGTACGTTCCCTTGCCTCCTTTCTTGCTACTAAATTTCGCGAAGTGAATTGTGAAGTATGTATTGTTCCCAATTAGAGCGAGGCTGGATTATCGTTGTCTCTAATGGGGATCATACTGTGAGAGTAGTTACCACATACACTATTTCTGCACCTGTCCAGGTCTCTGAGCTGAAGAGTATTAGTAGTTTATTGAGTTTATAGTTTATGGTACTCTTAGTTTAAGAAAACATCAGTGCGTGCTATATTTTTGACATCAACGGCTTTTCATGTCCCTGTGTATAGTCCTTATGAACTTTTTGGATGCTTATTAGTCTTTGCAAGTCCCTTCGGAACAATCAAAACATGGTTCCTCTCATAACCTTCAACGTACACGAGTCACTTGACGCGAGTCTTTCCAGTACCGCTTAACCTCTAGCCTTGCCTCTCTCTTCTTGTCTCTCTCGTACAACTCCCTCACTCTCTTTCACTACTCCTTCACCTCTAACACACTTCCATCTTCCACTCACGTACAATCTCTCTCTCTCTCTTCTCCTTTCTCAACACCATCGCTCGCCTGCCGTCATCCCTTCCCTTCTCTCCTTCAACTTCCTCTCCTTATCCCCTTCCTCTCTTCACCTCTTACTCCCTTCCACTATTCCCTTTCTTCCTTGCCCTCCCCCCTACGCTCCTCCATCTTGTACTTTCCCTACTGCCCAGTACTCTTCTAAGTGTCTCCGTGGAAGTCAACCCTCTTCCACCATCCGCTGAACTTAGAGTGCCGAACACTAGTAGGAATACACCGAGGCAACATAGATCTCCGTTCTTTTGTCTTTATCTGCTGAATATTATCATAGCACTGAGAATGCTTCTCATATGCCTAGGTTTCTGGTACGCTTTGTAACCTCATCTTGCTTTCTGCGTCTCGTGCTAGATCCATGATGGTTATCTCGCTGTGATAGTAACACGTTTAGATCCTTCTATTATCATAATTGCTATGACACATACAAACAATGATTCAAATCTACATTGACAGACTGAATATTGCTGCCAGTAAGATTGCACCTAAATTTCAGACCATTTATCGTAGCAATATCAAAAATCATCAGAGCAACAACATGCTCCAAAATGGGAGTGACACATTCGCTGTCCTGTACGAATGTATTGAAGTTAAGTCTTCAGGGCGCCCAGAATATGACTGAAAATCTAGCATGGCCCACCAGGACCTCTCCTAAAGTGATAATTACGAAACTAGCGGATTGGGGTGCCGAGTTTCTGGTACTGAGCACCAACACAGACTCCCTGATTGGTCCCAATAAACCCTATGCCTCGACAAAGAGGTGACCCATCATTTAAAATAGAAGCAAGTCTACCGATTGTCTCTAGAAAGGCTGTTAAAAATGAGCAAAGTTGAGCGAAACTACCGCTGCCTTACGCAATGACAACTAAAGTGCCTACCCCAGCTGGAAAGAGCGAGAATCATGCCATTATTATAATGTGCCATTGTTAAATCATCTCTAATCCAGGGAAGGGTGTCAAGAAGGGCAGGAAAGAAGCCACAATCCTCCAAGAAATAGAAATATGAGATAGGCAGACTAAACACAACGAGGTTATAAGAGAATAATTAACAATTTCGAACCACCTTAAGACCAGATTGAGAATGAGCGCAGGAGGGATTGGACTGATCTTGAATGGATGCTTAAGCGTGCCAGGGGCCTAAATCGATTTTCGTCGTTATCCGAAATCGCCTCTTCCTATCTGTTCCATGCCGACGAAATTGCTGTCTCGCCGAAAGAAAGCGTGCTCAATATAGTATGATACACTAGGTAGATGACTGTCGATATAACTGCCATCATAGAACACATGTTTCGCTAATGCTATTGGTCTTACAACTTTAGTTATATAAAGAAGACAACCCTCTGAGAGAGAATAACAGTTCGAGATGTGATTAGAATAAAGTATGCCATCATTCAAGAATAAGAGCCGAGACAGTGGGAGTGTCCTCCTCCATCTATCAATCTAACTGTTTTTGACTATAAGGAAACTAGCTCGTTGCAACAATATGGAATAAATGTGCAATAGCTTGTCACCAACACAAGGCATCCTCCGTCTATGACAATTAAGCACTTAAATGAGGAATCTCACATACCATCAGTGCGAGTGAGACAATCACGAATCTTCTGTCTCGTGCGTATCAGAACATGATTTCGTCTTTTGTTCTCTAAGTCATTGTAAATGGAAGCACCTTGCCATTATAGCCAAAACATCAACAACTCCATATCCTCTGTTTGTGTAACACAAAATCAATGTCCATGATCTAATACTGTGTCTTAGCCACTTTACCCACCATGGATTATACTCCCCATACCAATACCGTTCTTCTTGTAAGTCACATAATATCCACTAATTGGTGAATGTGTGAACAATATCCTCGCAAATAACGACGCATTGGATGACGACCCAATGACCTACTGGTACAACAAAATCACCCGAACACTTATCAATGTATCATAGAACTCAAACAAGCATAGTGATTTATTACGAAGAATGGCTGCCGTTCAGTCAGGATGTGGCCAGAAGTTAAGTTGACAGCGATTCTCAGTGGGGGATTGCAACACGTGCAAATATTGACTCGTTGCAACTTCCATACGTTTCAAAATTGATTTAGTCAATTATAACACCACTTGTCTATCAGCATCCCTCCAGTGCCCTAAATGATATAGAACTAATTAACCATGAGTATGACCACATTCATTTCGAAGCGAACAAATACACATATCCATCTTCAAGAGCCCTATCATATCGCTATATTAAAATTAGTTATCAGAGACTAAAATAGTGCGCCAATAACCCACTTGTAATAAACAAAATTATTTGATTACAAATCTACTCTCTCAAAATGTCCTCTGACTTCAGCCGACTATACACCATTGTTACTATTATCGAGTGTATAGGGGAAAGTTCCACACAGTATTTCATATTTAATGAGAAGTGCCGCGAACAGCTCGGGCTTCCGGCTCAAACACATTTCAACACGCTCTCAGATTTAGAAACCATTACCACAATATGAAAACCTAGGAAACTACGTCCACAACGTGTATGTGTTGTAAAGCCCAAGACATCAGCAAATCTCACGCGGTTGTGAAGAATAGATAGAGAACTATATATAGTTAACCACCTCTGAGCTCATTTACTGTGGTCCCCATTCTTTAATTGGAATAGGTAGAAAAGTTTTAAAAAAATTTTTTGGTAATAAACTCATATTATCACAAATCCCTCTGCCCTTTTATTTCGTAACCACGGAGCATACTAGAAGCCCCCAGTTCTAGGAGTAACTAACCCAAACTAACTATCACAATTGCTCCCCTATCAGAAGTCGTCGCAACCAACTTCCAACAGATCAATAGCAGAATAGCAGGTTCCCAAACAAAGAACAAGCCCACTAGGAGCAATACTACCACCAAACATACAAGCCCCTAGAGGTAGACAATCTAGAGTTTACACATGATTACACACACACACAAATACGTACAGTCAATAACATCAAGAGTAGTGTATCTCACAACAAAAACAACAGAACTCCACCTCGTAAACAGATGTATGTGTGCAAATGGTGTACACCACCACGATCAAGACCACCCACCGTATAAAAGTACAAATTAGTCATACGCCAAAGAGCGCACAAATACACACCCCACACTTAAGAGAGTCATGATAACCACAATGGACATAGTAAACGTCAGCCCACGTATGCGATAGTAGTATGATACTGAGGTGCAAAAGCGGTAACCAAGCGAAGAACCTAGGACCACCCCACTAAGAAGCTAGTCTATCCATGAAGAAGCAGCACTGAGTTTAGTGCCTAGGGAGGTGTACCCTAAATTTACACAATGTCTGACATGTACCCAGCCTTTAGAGCAGGTTTATCGCGCTCAAAGACCTAGCTCTAAGACACTGAGTCGCCCTTTAAACGTATAGAGAGGGAGATATTAGTATCGTCACATCAAAAAGCCTCAAGCCCCACCTAAGGTGAAGATTTTGTACCAACCCACTCCAGCCTCCAGCCCATTGCCCAGTATCAGACGTCGAGGAATCTTAAGGAAACGCCAAAATGCAAGGATGTACGCTGCGCTCTTAGGGAGATCTATCACAACAAACATGAGAGCCATAACACGTAGATTAAGATAGTTGTCCCAAGCGCGACTACGACCTCCTGGTTATTTTCGTTATCCTATCATTATAATTATTTCAAGCACCTACTAGTAGTATGTTAACCAGGCCTCAGCCAAGTCGAGAACCCGACCCACACTCATAGCGAGTTTCTTTACCAACACTGACCCTAAGACAAAGACCACACTAAGATGAAAAGCTCAGAGCTGAGAGCACAACTAGCACAGATCAGTCAGAGTTAATACCACATGAGAATAACCCACCAACCTAGGAACATACAGGCATATTGTGACAGCGTACAATTCCCGTAGTAAAAAGTAATTCTATTTATACAATGGTGCAAAACCGGCTATATCTAAGGATGAGGTAAGTGGCAATAAAATACGCCTCAATAAGTTAAAGACGTGTCAAAATAATTACAATCACAGCAATTAAAAACCAAACTGAAAGTGATAAATGCTGCAGACATAGGGAAGATGAGTGTTGGCAAGTAGAATACTGGCCCTGCAAAAGAGAAGCAAAATGTAAACCCTCCAAATAAAAAACACCTATATGGGAATTAGTATTTGGTATGCCGGTATATACAGAATACGAGCAAAGCTGACAGGTTCAGTGATCTGTAAGGCTGCTCTGATCAAGCTGGTGCTTAAAGCCTTGTGCAGAAAAGATCATAGAATTCAATCAAACGCCGCCCCCTCAGTATTTTTTGCAGTTCCCGCCTAATCCAGTCACCTACTAACGAAGCAAGACACAACTCGCTAAAGGAATGTGAAAGGCGGCCCAAAATGAGGAATTGGCTTTGGTTCCCGCTAGAACACTAGTCCACAGCCAACCCCATACCGTGAACGTGTCTCCAGCCAAGTCTACAGCGCCGTCCCACGGCGGTGTGTGTGCGTTGCTCCGCATATCGGTGGACCAGTAACCTCTCCACCAACCTAAGATGCGGTGGGCCATCAATACCTAGTCAAAAGACCCCAGGATAGGAAGATGTAAGGATCCCCAAATAACCAAGGCCCCTAGAATTGTATCGCCCACATTGAAACCAGCACCACGCAATGAGAGTGTGTACCCTACTATACTAGTTAGAAACCACATGCCTCGTAAGTCATATAAGTTGACACATAGCTAATAACCTATAACACGACACTCGTGTCGCCTTCGGTAAAGGTAGATTTGGCTCAGAGACTCAACACTACACATGAAAAGCAGCACAATGAGAGTAAAAATTACCACAACAAATAACAGAACATCCTTTAAGTAAGTGTTATACAGAAGAAAATGAGTCGCACCGAGGATTAACCCATAGTAGATACAACCATAAAGGAGAGCTGCTCAGATGTCCGCCGCACAACACATAACCTAAGCCGACCTCTGTAAGACAACGTACGAACTCTTCTGAGAAGTGAGGTCTAATCATAAATAGTGACCAGACAACGTCAAAGAGGTCGATCATGTGAGGAAACCAGGAGACAATACCGATGAGTTCTGAATCCGAAGACCGATGCAAGCCTAAAATGTTGGTCCGTAATATAGATGTGACACCGATAGTCGATAAAAGCCTGGCCATGTGCTATCGGCATGAACAATATTACAGTCTTGCACTAGTGAATTAAACTATCATTCTATATCGATGGGTCGCTGTTTATGAATAATGCGTTTAGGACGCACTGAGACGCGGTTGCTTGATAGAGATGGTTGCACCAGCATGACCAGGCCATTAGAACCAGGACTCTGCACCATTAGTAGCTATGGTAGCCAAAGGGAGTTAGCTTTCAGAATTCGATTTCCAAAAATTATGGGTTTATTTGCATTGAATACTATTGTGGCATTATTTAGCTTGCTACCGGAAGACACTTGATTAGAATGAAAACAATTAAAAAGTGAAATAAAAAATAATAAGAATAAAATAGGTCAATGTTAATGAGCTAAAAGAAACTATTTGGAAAGCTCATAAATATTGAGTAAATACAATACCCGCCGTCAATTTGTACAAAAATAAAGTGTATTTATCCACGGTCACCTTCCACTGGTTGCTTCTCTCAAGTTAACTTTGTCTGGAAATCCCAGGGCAAACGATCCACAACGAAACCAGTATCTGATGTGAGCGGCACGTTGAGAACTCAATCCTGAATACACTATTCTCTACGTCGCCATGAGAGGAAAAAGGGTTGCATTACAAATTTCGGCGTCTATACATTTTCTAAAGAAACCAGAGACGAGTCAACAAGAATAAGTTGTGCTGAATGAACACAATTAATTGATCAGTTGGTAAACACCAGTAGTTTCTTCCATCAAGCTTCCAATCTTTTGAGTCTTAAAATGGAACTGTGACCTACTGAGACTAAAAAATAGCGCCAATGAGTGCAAGCAACTACTATGATCTTTGAGTATAGATTAAGACAAAAGAGAGTGATATGATATGTAGTTAAGGAAATGATGGTAGCCTCTGAACATCCGCGTAGAGTAGTGCCTGCGAGCAACCCTGACTCTTTGACAGGGTATACCGCAAATAAGTCACTAGGGCTACGTAATTATAGAAAAGTTAGGGTCATGCCGGTTTCGAGAGATTTTCCGCAGTGGCTAGCGTACGCGACGCGAAATTCTCTCTGTTTGTGTCCTCTGTGTGTGTGTGGTGTGAGCTGTTCTGATATTAACCTGGCCGTTGCCACCGATAGCACATACCCCCACATCCAGAATTAGGATATAAGTTCTTGAGCACTTGGAGATAGTGAATTCGAACAAGAAAGTCCAGGGTCTCTGCTTATTAACTAAATAAACTGATTTGATTGACATAGAGGAGGCTGCATCTATGTCTGCTGTGAAGTTATCTGAGTTTTAGGATCTATCTTTCTTTACTGTGCTTCTAGAGGTGCTTGTCTGGTTAAAAGGACAGTTAACCAAAAAGTGAAATAAACGAAAGTTAACTTACTATAAGAATAAGTTCTTCACAGTTACTATCAGGTGTCCTGAGCTACTCACATGTAGCCCGCATCATCGCTCACATTTCCTGAGTCCAGCTAGCGCATCCACAGTTGCTCGCCTATAACACCCACAGCTGCCCTACACATACCAACAGTGCCCCCACACACACCAACAGTGCCCCACACACCACTGTGCTCCACACACGTTATATTCTATCCCCACCACGATTCTCCGACAGGGTCCTCTGTAACACCACTGTGCCTTCCAGCACGGTGCGACCCATCGAACCATCTCTGAACTCTACCGCCTTATCGATCTACTACTCCTCATTCCCGTGCCCACACACCACATACCGCTACACTAGTTCACATGTCACGAATCCTGAGTGGCTACTCTACTGTAGCGTATCCATGTCCCCACACTACCATTTCAATTGGTCGCTATCAAAGGTACATGTTGCTGTTAGTCTGTCAGGAGTACAAGGTATGTCAGATCTGTTATGGTGCTATCACTGATGGACTTTGTGAGATCTATACTCACGCGACTGTGGCCTGTTATCGTACGATGTGTAGTCGAACATCGGTCTTTGATCTATTTCTGGAAATTTCTCTCTAAGATGTATCCTGATTTGTCCTCTTGAGAACGTCAGAGTCGTGTTTCTCTGTCATTCCTAACTTTATGATTTTATATGAGCGCGCGTATCTTCGGACCATCATGTCGATCTTCTTCGTCATCTTGGATCTCGTCCTTCTTACTGTTATTAGTCTCTAAGTAACATATTTGTGTAACCGAACTGTCTTCTTGTGTTATCCTCTTCGTAGGTCAACGAGTGTCCCTGCTATCAGAGCTGCTCCGACGGTCTCATCATCTGCCTTCGTCCGGTCAAGTCATCTGAATCTACAGTCAGTGGAGAGTTGACTTATGCATCCAAGAGCCTGGGACTGGGATCGCTCTTCCTAGTCTTCTGCAAGGACGTACCGCCGCACTACTCCCAGTAACATCATCCACATCACAGGCAATACGTCACGACAATGATTATGACATATCCAGGTACTTATCTGCAGTCATACCTCATGCTACGTAGTAGCACACATATATTCGTGCCGTCATTCATGTCAATAAACATTGCATCTACACGACTTTGTCCGTCTGTCGGATCGGATCTCTCTGTCTGCGTATTCCGTGGTGAGTGTCTTAACTCTATCATCCCTTTCTTTCACATTGTGGTTGATTGAGAAAGAAGACACAGGAAGAAAAGAAAACAGCCATCAGAGAAGCAGACCCATATAGCACCTTCAAAATGTAGAAACATCCCGAACCAACTGTGAAACGAACGGAAGAAAGGAACACGACCAACGAAACAAGAACCTCGACAGCATAACGCAACAAAGTGAACGGGAAGACGACGACCAAGAGTCTGGGCCTACTCTGGAAGCAAGACTCGCTATAGTCAACTGATTTTTGGCACACAAAACGACAGACACAACAGAGAGCAACACACCGAAAGCGAGGACACAACCTTGTAGACTCGAACAGATTGGTATACCACCAAGTGGATACTGATTAGACAAACACCAAGCAACTCAGAGAAGATGAAGAGCGCACGACAGAACAGAAGAGACGACGTAAAGACAAACAGCTCAGACTGTACACAAGTAAAATGTATATGAAGAACTATGGCAGAACCTTGTCATATCAGTAGAGAAAGAAAAGGCGCATAAGAGAGGACGGAGACAAAACAGAACAACGTAACAACCAATAATAGAAATCCTAGCAGAGACAAAACAGCGAAAACGTAGGCCACAATGACAGCAAACCACCAAGATGACGGAAAAGAATGACCAAATGTTGTATAATAAATGTATATTACCAAGATATAACGACGAACAGATCACTGAGAACTCCTAACAGCCGAAAATAGACACAACGAAGACAAGAGCCCGTTTGACGTACCGCAGACACCAAAGATACATAGACAGATGTCGGAGTACCGAGCTGCTATTGATGAGCACTGACTCAACAATGACGAGCCAACCAGATGCACAGCAGACAGAGCCACGACCAGAATAGATATGCAGAGCACAGAGAACACGACAAGAAACACAAAATGTATGGAGTAGATACGTACCTGAGAGCACCAAGACTAGAGAGAGGACACGACCAGACACCGTGCAACTCGTTCGTTTCCGATCGAGCATCTGTGAAGAATCTGAGAACGTCCATACCGACACCAGATGATGTATCTGAGACTACCAGATGAGTATGGTACAGAGAACGAATACAATCCTGAGATAACATAGACAGAAGAATCGATACCACAACATTGACAGAATGGAGAAGATATAACATAGAGCCGCTTGAGAGAGAAAGAGAACAAACAATGAATCAACTCGACTACACTAACAAAATACAAGACCTGAATCCTAACCTGAAGTATAAATCCGATACTAAAGAATCACACTGGATAACATCAACAAACTCGCAACTAAGCGAAAGACACAAACGAAAGACTGAGAGGCAACCGACCAAGAACATGAACACTGACAGCCTGAGCAAGCGATATCAACCCTAGACTAAGCATGAAGTACTTAACAGCCACAGATAGAGCAGTGAATTAACCATCAGATACCATCTACTGCATCTTGCCTATGCCGTTCTGTACCATCACTCATTCATATATCTTTATGTACATATTCTTTATCCCTTTACACTTGTGTGTATAAGGTAGTAGTTGTGGAATTGTTAGGTTAGATTACTTGTTGGTTATTACTGCATTGTCGGAACTAGAAGCACAAGCATTTCGCTACACTCGCATTAACATCTGCTAACCATGTGTATGTGACAAATAAAATTTGATTGATTGATTGAGTTTAGCCCAGAATACATCTTTTTAGGGAGAAAAGAAGGGATTTCACTGTTCTCTCTTTTCCTCGTTCCCTCTCTCTTGCTCACTCGAATGGACATTGCTACCAGTGGACACATTGCGCCCAGGGCTCTGGTCAAGAGTAGTGTACCATGTAGGGAATAGGGTGCCATTTGTGACACAACCTGTATTTCCCTGGAGCCTTTACTTGGAGAATAATAGCAGCTGGAACAATCAATAGGTTCCTCTCAACTCCTGTGTCACTCGCCTCGCCTCTCCTTCCCTACCTCTCCTCTCTCTTCCTCTCCTTTCCCTCCTCTCCTCTCTTCCTCTCCTTCCCTACCTCTCCTCTCTTCCACTCCCGTACTCTCCTTTTCTTTTCTTTCCTTTCCTCCCCTCCCTCCCTCCTTTCATTCCCTTCCCTTCTCTCCTTCACTTCCTCTCCTTTCCCTCTCCTCTCTCTTCCTCTCCTTCCCCTTCCCTTCCCCTCTTCTTTCCTTGCCCCTCCCCTACTCTCCTCTCCTTCCTCTACTCTCCCGTCCTCTCTTTTCTTCTTCTCTATCCCACTCACTCACTCACTCACACAGTGGGAAGATAACAGCACATAAAGATCTCCCCCTCTCGTTCTCTGTCTTTATCCCTGCTGTTATTTTCTCTACCTCTATCTCTCTCTTTCTCTCCACCTTTCCCCCTGTCTTTCTGTCTGACAGCTCTGGATGCTTTGCTGTGTTTTCAGCATACGCTCTATCTGGCCCTGAATTCAATTAGCTCCTATTACATCTCCTCTTCGCTGACTGTGTGTGTGCATCCTATCTAAACTGCACAAGTCATGCAGTCCACATGTTCTGATAGAGATATAGGGCGATGGCTGAAAGTAGTGCACTATATAGGGAATAGGGTGCCATTTGGTACTGAGACATAATGTGTCCTAATGTGGTCAATAACCAGCAGACAAATGACCCAGTCATTAACATCCATTCTGAGAGTTAAAAAAAACATTAGGAACACCTGCTTTATCCATGACATAGACTGACCAGCTGAATGGGATGATCCCTTATTGATGTCACCTGTTAAATCCACTTCAATCAGCGTAGATGAAGGGGAGGAGACCGGTTAAAGAAGGATTTTTAAACCTTAAGACAATTGAGACGGATTGTGTATGGTAGTAGGTGCCAGGCGCACCGGTTTGAGTGTGTCAAGAACTGTATAGTCCATGCCTCGACGAATTGAGGCTGTTCTGAGGGCAAAAGGGGTCATGTTTTGTACACTCAGTGTAAATGCATTGGATAATGTATAGATGTTCCAATGTTGCTGTTATTATTTCCATATAGAAAACCCTGAGAGAATACGGAGAGTGATTCAATAGACAAATAAATAGAGAGAGACCGTGCTTCTCATGATCACATGGTTTTCACTGTAGCCTGTAGTCTGGTTTCACATGTTCATATTCAACTAGCTTCTCCCAAATGATCTATTCATATATGGGGGAGGAGATACCATAGTTGAGCCAGGTAGCATTCGACCTCCATCAACCTCCCTCTTCCTTGCTTTCTCTGTTCTTCCTTCGTTTAATTTTTATGTTCCTCCCTCCCTCCCTCTCTCTTTTTTTTCCAATTAGCACTGGTCACTTCTACCCCTCAGAGATTACCCAGCTCTGCCTGTTCAGGCCTGATAACGTCACCTCTCTGTGAGTCCTAAATAGCACCCTTATCCCTGTATACTGTAGGGCAATACTTTGGATGGCTCTGGTCACAATAAGTGCACTATATATGGAATAGGGTGACATTTGGGATGTATACTCTGTCTGAGACCAGCTGATGAATATAAATGACTGCTCCTATTCAGGAAGCTGCTCTTCAGTCTTCTGTCATCTTATTAAAATGTGAAAACCCATTAACCTGTTAATGACAACATTCTAGAACATCCTAATGTCCAATTAGCTGACATTACACATTCATTTATTCAATTTGTATAGGAGGAAAGTTCACACATTTCTGCTAATGAGATGCATCAAACGTGCTCCTCTTTCTATTTGCAAAGCACCTTGTTACAAGCTACCACTATGTAAATGAAACATTAGGAACTCGTCATCACGGTGTGTGTGTTTGTGGATGCAAGGCATATCGGGGGAGAAAGTAGAGACTGTATGTTGAACTCTGGTAGACTTGTGCCTCCCACTAGGAAAGGAAATGAGATGACAATACAGCCCCCTAGGAGTTGTCCTAACAATACACCCCCCTAGGAGTTGTCCCAACAATACAGCCCCCTAGGAGTTGTCCCAACAATACAGCCCCCTAGGAGTTGTCCCAACAATACAGCCCCCTAGGAGAGTTGGTCCAAACAATACAGCGCACCCTAGGAGTTGTCCCACAATACAGCCCCCTAGGAGTTTCCCAACAATACAGCCCCCTAGGAGTTGTCCCAACAATACAGCCCCTAAGGAGTTGTCCCAACAATACAGCCCTAGGAGTTTGTCCCAACAATACAGCCCCCTAGGAGTTGTCCCAACATACAGCCCCAAGCCCCCTAGTAGGGTTGTCCCAACAATACAGCCCCCTAGGAGTTGTCCCAACAATACAGCCCCTGGAGAGTGTTCCCACAATACAGCCCCCTAGGAGTTGTCCCCACACATACAGCCCCCTGGAGTTGCTCCACCAACAATACAGCCCCCTAGAGTTGTCCACAACTACAGCCCCCAGAGTTCCCACCAATCAGCCCCTAGAGTTGTCCCAACAATACAGCCCCCTAGGAGTTGTCCCCCCCCCCCCCACACAATACAGCCCCTAGGAGTTGTCCCAACTACAGCCCCCTGGAGTTGTCCCAAACAATCACACAGCCCCCTAGAGTTGTCCCACACTAACAGCCCCTAGGAGTGTCCCAACCAATACAGCCCCCTAGGAGTTGTCCCAAACAGCCCCTAGGGTTGTCCCAACTAACAGCCCCTAGGAGTTGTCCCAACAATACAGCCCCCTAGGAGTTGTCCCAACAATCCCACAGCCCCCTAGGAGTTGTCCCAACAATACCGCCCCTACGGAGTTGTCCCAACAATACAGCCCCCTAGGAGTTGTCCCACCACAATACAGCCCCTAGGAGTTGTCCCCCCACATACAGCCCCTAGGAGTTGTCCCAACAATACAGCCCTAGGAGGTTGTCCCAACAATACAGCCCCCCCCTCCAGGAGTTGTCCACCATACACGCCCCCTAGGAGTGTCCCACATCACAGCCCCCTAGGAGTTGTCCCACAATACAGCCCCCTAGGAGTTGTCCCCAGACAATACAAGCCCCTAGGTTGTCCCAACCCATACCAGCCCTAGGAGTTGTCCCCAATACCCCCCTAGGGTTGTCCCAACAATACAGCGCCCCTAGGAGTTGTCCCAACATACAAGCCCCTAGAGGTTGTCCCACAATACAGCCCCCCTAGGAGTTGTCCCAACAATACAGTTTCTGAAAGGGCACCCTATTCCCTATTTAGTGCACTACCTTTTGATCAGGTCCCACAGGGGGGACATGGTGCCATTTGGGTACATTCTGAGCTGGTTGAATGCAGAAGGTAATTAGACGCACTATCACAGGAGTGAATCCTCTCTCAATTCAATTTCATGAAGGGCTTTATTGGCAATGGAACAAATTGTTTATATTGGCCAACGCAAGTGAAATAGATAATTGACAAAAGTGAAATTAAACAATAAAACAAATTAACAGTAGAACATTACACTTCCAAACAGTTGTAAAAGAAATAAAGTCGGCTTTCAAATGGTGTTTGTTCTGCAACTGTTGCCTTTTATTGTTGGCAACACGCTCAACACATCTTTCTTGCTGTGACGGCACACTGTGGTATTTCACCAAATTCCTCCCTCTACACCTCTCGAGCTGAGGGCACAAGGGATTGCATCCTCAGCTCCCTACTGCCAAACACCGCCCCCCCCCCTCCCCCCCACCACACACACAAGAGCCCTGCTGGGATGACCCAACTAATTGACACCACTGACACAATATCGCCAATCCTGCCGAGCCTCCTTTAATGCTGCACGGCCAGCTACAGAGAAAATAAATGAGTTAAACGGCCATGGTCTGGGCTCCTCTGCTCTAGTTAGAAAGCCAAGAAAAAGCCATCAGTGCTTTTGATATAATCGAGAGGGCAATAGAATCTCCGGGGGCGGTGCTCCTAGTGCCTCCGCATTGACCAGAGCGCCACACATAAGGGCTCTAGTAAGAACGTGACGTTGCAATCTATATAGGAAAATACGGGTTCCCTATTTGGAGCGCACCGTCTTGGGTACAAGGAGCGGCCAGACTGGTTAAATCTACTTGGAGCTGTGTGTGTGTGGTCCCCTCAGATTCAACAGTGGCTCTGCCTCGATATCTGAGCAGCTACTATTTGAAGAATCCCTTTTGAAGCCTGGGATTCTGATGACAGACGGAAAGTCGCAAGGTACGTACTCTCGTCGGTCTCGATCCTGTCGTAGGCAAATAGGATCCAATACAA
>NW_019945168.1:0-11644 GCF_002910315.2 Salvelinus sp. IW2-2015
CATTTTTTTCCACAGGCCACATATCAGTAAGTTTTAGCTCGTATGCACAAAACACCGACAAAAACAAAAAAAAAAAATACACCAACCCCCACACACCTAACAAGAACCACCCCAAAACTCTAAACCAAGAAGAGAGCGAAGGAAACAAAACGCCCCCCAAGTAATCAGAGAAGAAACAACAAGAACACTTTCATCAGAAATATTAATGACTTCAACTGCTCTTCGCACAACATGTTTATACTAAAAATCCTTCATTTGTGCTTCTCGAAAAAACTTATGCATATATTGAGCGGGATCTTAAAAATAATTATCCAGTTTTACAGATCAGACTACCATTCACAGCTACAAGTCACAACCAACAAAATAAAAAATAGCAGCCGAATGCAGCACAGCCCGCCAGAAACGTAAATGTACAGGACAACCAAAACGAATCCCCTGTCCCTTCCCTGTGAAACTACAAAATACATAAAACTTCTCAAAAACCTAATTTCTGAAACATTACCATAGGGGTCTTTATGCCTTTAATTACAGCAACATGACAAAGACCAAAACATCTTAGTGCACTATCCTATGACGCAACCTTAAGTTCTCACGATGTTTTTTTTCTAAGTGTTCGTCCTTTTATTACAGCGAAAACACCAATTTTTTAGTATAAGATTAATATTAGCGAACACGTAACCCTACTACCAAGTTACCCAATACACACCCAACAGCATTTGATTCAAGAGTCGGCAACGTTAGTACTTTTTTTTAGTAGAGGAATAAGATTGCTGTGAGATGAGATACGCGAAAATTAAACCAGAAAAATTTATTACAAATTACACACATTAACCTTCCACTTTTTTAAAAAACCTTTCAATCAAGAATGACAGTCGCCATTTTAACAATTCCATATTACACAAGTAACAAATCATGGTGTTTGTTTCAGTTCATGGTTTCGGAAAATGTGCCATATTTTTAGAAGGCTGAAATCAATTGGAATTCTTGCTGTTATCCTACATTTGTGCTAACGTAGCCATCTTTTTTTCCCAGACATGTGCTCCGGGTGTAATTTATTGCACCCTTCACGCATAGTACTGAACCAAAAAACTATTTCAGTAAACTTTTACTTCTCCTTAAAAAAAACACTATACGATGTGTATATGGAAATGAATAGAAGTACACTAGTTTCTTAAATTGCAATCGCTCGTGTCATAGAAATTCTAAAAATAACTTCAGTACCAGCTTGACTTATATAGCTCCGAAGGATGTGCCCAAAACCTGCGGTCGCAAGCACAATCCATAAACATGTTCCGAACAGGAATATAATCAAAACATCATTAAAGGGTCCTACGTTCTGAATGAATCTTACCTTCCATCAACAGAATGGTCCTCTTGACAAGGGTCCTTTCTTCCAGAACAATCTGTTGTTTGGTTTTAAGAATGGCCCCTTTATCACTCATTGAATTAGCAAGCTAACTAGCCAAGTCATGGGCGCGAAGCTCGTCGTCCATATGTCAACAAAACGCAGCATGGGATAATAAAAGTGTATAAGAAAACGTGCTCTAATCCAACTCCCCCCCGGAAAAATCAATGCATAATATGATAAACTATACTTGAAAAAAAACCAATACTTTACGATCGATGTTGTTTCATATTTCATCAAATTAAGAATTGCCAAAGGCCGGACAAATTAGTACACCCGTCGGTTTTATAACGACGCTTTTCAGAAGCACATCCAGGTGTCCTTTTCCTCGCGCCTCTACCTGAAGACGCAGGAAAATTGGCTTTCCGTTCACTCTCATGCCAAGACTTGTACAACTTGTTCTCCGTCTAATCTTTTCTTTATTCACCTCAGTCGAAGGCTATACACTCCATTTCTTCTCTCACTCCTCCCAGTGACACTTCTATGGAAGCGCGGGATGATCCAAATGCATGTTAAGATCAGTCTACTAATTACATTAGTCAATGCATGAATAGGGGAAGCCTGAACAAGAGCATCGATTTCAGATTATCCAACCCTTTCCTGTCCAGATGTTGCTTGCAAAATGAGTTCCTGTCTTTTACTGCACAGAATTATTTCCAAACGGTTCTAAGAAAAACGCTTGAGGGAGTGTTTTCTACCTTTCCAAAACTTAAGGTAAAAAAGATGCATAACTTTGTACGAGCAAAGAATTGAGTTACCGAAGGCCGTTTGAAATGGGGGGCACCTTCATCCAAGCTATCTCAATAACTGCCCCTGTCAGCCATAAGTGTCACCTTCACGTACTCTTTCCTTTTTTGTATTGTTTAGATTGGGTCAGGGCGTGAGTTGGAGGTGGCATCTGAGTTAATGTGTTTCTATGTTGGGTAAATGTGCTGCCTTTGATATGTTGCTCAATTAAGGGGCAGGAGTGTTTGACGTATTTCCCTTTCCGAGAACCATAATAAGGTAGGCTGTTCTCCTGTTTGTGTGGGTGATTGTTGCTTCTTCCTGTGTTTAGTGTCTCCCACACCGGACCGTGTTCGTTATTTGCGTTCGTCTCGCGTTTGGCTAGTTCTTTCCTGTTCGTGCGTTACTTCGTTCTAGGTAATTCCAAGTTCAGGTCTGTCTAGCTCGTTTGTGTTTGTTTCTATTCATGTGTTTTCGATCGGTTGTTATCTAGTTAATCCCTCACCGATCTCCTTTTCTCCTCTCTCCTGATTCTCTATTTCGTCATCTTCTGCTATCTTCTTGTATCCTCCTCATTCTTCCTCTCTTCTTTACCTCTGTTCTATCTCCCTTACTACTCTTTCCTCTTGATCGATCCGTCCTCTACTTCTCTCCTCTATCCGCTTTCTTCTGTTGCGTCGTCTTCTCTGTATCTATTCTCTTTTTCTCTTTGTTAATAATATTCATGTCTCCCTACTTCTTGTACTTTTTCTCATCATCGCCTTCTTTTGCTCTCGTTCTCGTGCTCTCGCTCCTCTTCCTTTGTTTATAAATATTCATATTGTCTACCACCTCCGCTGCGGTTGGCGTCGATCCAATGCTCCTCTCAGCAGGGGGAGTGGGCGTCAGCACATACGAGGTTAGGCCGGTGAAAAATTTGGATCAATGAAGCCCTAAGGTGTACTTTCCCAGAGCCGAAGCGCCGATGTGACATCACCGTTTCAATTAGACTATCTTTTGACAGGAGAGACGGTGAGGCAGAGCAACTGGGTAGGGAGAAAATATTATTAGTGCAACGAACAAGCCTTACAATTAAGAAGAGTTTTAGTGAGTGCAACCCCCGCTGTGGTTAGATTTTTTTTTTAAAAAAAACTTTAGTTAGATAGTTAAGATTTAGATATGGTTATGTTTAGCCTTGTTTAGTTTTAGAACATACAGGCATGCTGCACAGGTATTGAATGAGGACAAGCGCTCACTCATATTCTCCGCCTTGTGGAGCCAACATTTACCAAAAATACGAAATCAACATCATAAATATTCTGCTTACCTTTTGATGATCCTGTCCATCATGAATTCGGTACCGTGCAAGAGAGACCTTAGTCCAGTTCCACAGAATTAAAATCGTTTTTGTTTTTAGGAATGTCCGTTGGCTTATCACTAGTATCGAGATTAGCAAACTTTGGCTACAGCAATGATGATGGCACATGTCCAGCAAAACTCGATTGCGCATGGAAACGAAAAAAATTCAAAAAAGTCCACAAAAAACGTCGAAATAAAACTGGCCCCTAAAAACTCATTTTGTTGAAAATCCAATCTTTATGAGTTTTTCTACATATGATTCCAATAAAAGTCTTAGGAGACGAGCATTTCTCGTGATAACCTAACGCATTTCAGGAAACAAGTGATGTTCCCTTGTTGCGCAGACTGAAAACTGCCAATAGTGCGATCCTGGTCACTCCAAAAGCTCTCATTCGGGCTCTCACGATCAAGCTTAGACACCGCATTCAACATTTCTACTGCCTCTTGAACCAGTGGAAGGCGTCTATGAAGTGCATTACAGATCCAAAATATAAGGCATTGAATAGCAAGCCCTGACACAGAGCCCATTTTCAGAATTTCATCTTCCCGTTTGGAATTGCTGCCAAATGAGTTTTTTTTACTCACAGATATAATCAAACATTTTAGAAACTTCAGAGTGTTTTCTATCCAATTAGTAATAATTAATATGCATATCGTAATGATCTAGAACAGAGTACGAGGGCCGTTTTAATTTCGGGCACGATTTTTCCCAAAGTATAAAACAGCGCCCCATCACTAGAGGTTTTAGACATCTCCAAAATCAAAAATTAAATCTAGAAATCGGCTCCTATTTCGCAACAAAGCCTTCCTTAACTCACGCGCCAAACATACCTCGTACAACCTGACTGATCCTAACCGATCCTCGATCTTGGCGATGCCATTTACAAAATAGCCCCAAAAATGAGCTGCGCACACCCAGAAAAAATTGTGATGGAGCGTGGCTGACCTCAAACAGAGTCCTTCCTCTTCCTCTTGCCATTACTACAACTGCAGCCAATCAAAAACATGAAACAGACGATGACCTCATTACAAAATTAAAGTCACATTTCTTTGGTGACTCATGCAGTGTTGGCAAAGTTCACTTTTACAGATAAATATTTTTTTCTCAGCTATTTGACTTTCCAAACAATAGAAACTATTAAACTATAAACTAAAAAAAAGTAGTGATGATATTGTGTATAACTGTGGATAAACACAGTACATTCCTTAACAAGTAGCCTACATCAGGTGAACAATAATGTACTCACCATGTGTATTCTAATGAATTCTAAACATGGCTATTATCTAACTTTACGTGGCTGTGTGGTTAAAGACCAGATACGACCAGTTAGATACTGCACCTATCTCTGCACTAACACAAGATGACAGTATACCTGCACATCTCTCTGCACTAACAATGGTATACAGTTATCTGCACTATCTCTTGCAACTAAACAAGGTTACAAGTATACTGCACTCATCTCTGCACTAAACAAGGTACAGTATACTGCACTATCTCGTGGCACTAAACAAGGTACAGTATACTGCACATCTCTGCACGAAAAACAAGATACAGTATACGCACTATCGCTGCACTCAACAGGAAATGTTCAGGTAAAAGTTCTAACCATGGTTGTCTCCTGTTACCTTTTACTGTTCTACAATATTAAAACGTGTATAAATACAAACATACTGTAATCACATGATTATTTACACAGAAATATTAACAGACCTGGTATCAATAAAATGTCTACCMAATAWTGTGCAACAGTTATTCAAATACTTAAAGTAGATTGTTGTACAGCATTTAATTAGTAAGGTAGTTAAMTTGAATACTCACTTTTACTGTGGTTGCACGGATCTGTATATTGTTGTCRCCTGTTGTCACTGAGAGACCTMCAGCAGTGGYCCTGCTGGTTTTGCATAGCCAGGTGCCCCAGGTGGGTGAATATTTACCTCGACCAATGGAATGGTCTAAAACTCATGCAAAACTAAAGCGCCCAATGTGCTGCACCTTACATTCTGTTAAGTTTCATTTTCCCAGCAACTAATCATTTCTAGCCAATGAGAGAATGCTGCGAGGCAAATATCATTCTCCTCAGGACAGGTAGGGTCTGAATTCTGATTGGTAGTTGCTTTTTAACTTTAACCTTGGCTACTTGCCAGAATCAGAAGATAGGCCACATCTTTGGGTGATGAAATGTGTTGGACACATGGGACACAAAAAAAGGTTACAAATGTAATAACATATAAAACTGCATTTGAAATGTAACTTTATACTGTAGTTGTAACTTTATAGTTGCCTACATGGTCCCAGATCTGTTTCTGCTCTTTCCAACTCCATAGAGTACCACAGCATGAGTCATATTACCCATAAAACCTAGCTGTCAAACAGGGAAATGGTTCCATTCGTTTTTCCACCATTCATTTGTCCCATAGATTTAAGAAACACTTAAAATGGTTCCACTTCACTTGACACCCAGCATCATAACATGTTATGACAGTCATAACCATGTCATATGTCATAACAGCTGACATAACGTGTCATAATATGGTCACAACACTGTCATGATACATATATTTAGACCTATTGTGACATATCTTACATTGTTTTATGGCTGGTTATGACACCTACATAAGAGTCAAAACCTACCACACAAGGCAAAACATTCCATTACAACATAGCCTATATGATTTTCTGAAATTGACCTTTGACCATTAAATTATCATTGTAATTGCCCACACATTGATGTCATACATGCACCTTCCCCAATGCTCTGTTGCTGATGACTGGGATGAATGCAACATTTTGTCATGAGGCTGAGAGAAACAGTCATGTTTTTTTTCATATTTTAAATTAAACTTGTAGAAAATACACTTAATGACACTATCAAGAAGCATTATGACCATCCTAATCATATAAGCCAGATAGGCCTATCATGCCATAAAAAACGTAAATTCACCGCGAAAACACTTACACGTTTAATATTTCTCTTAACATGATCGCGTTTTCATGTCTTTGACATGCAAACTTTTAGACTAATTTTTAGCGTACAAATAAAAATAACGGAAGTTACATTTTCAGGATCTGACGTTTCTTCGACGTAAATAATGTAAATGTTATTCAATAGAAAATATTATTAGCGATCATTATGAACAACCACGTACCTGCATTGGTGTTGAATTTGTTGAAAACTGATGGTCAATTCGTGGGCAAATCGATGTCGGCTTCTTGGTTCAGTTTAGCGAAGCGTGAATTACTCGCTGATAGTTTATTGGAAAAGAGTTCTGGCTGCTCTGTGTCTGGAGTAGGGGGGATTTCCACTCTTATGCCATTTTCTATCACGTCATTTCTGGTGAAATATAATTATGTAGGATTTACTGTATTCTTTACACATAAGGCAACAACAAATAACAACATTGTTTAGATTTGTAGTGACCTGATATTAGCCTTTAGCTGTTGGGTGGACAGTCCCTGGTTCGTGCCCCAGCTGGGGCTCACTATTTTTGTGTTCATAAATGATTCTTTGATCGTGTATATTTGTTTGATCTAGACATGCACAGTGCTTAATTTGAGCCGGATCCGGTACATCTACATGAGAAAGAAAATCACTGTTTGTATGTAAAAGATTATAATATAAAGCAACCAGAGTAATTTGAGTTGTCCCCTCATTACCTAATTATCCTGCCCCCTAAAAAAAACGTATTTGTGAAACGTAGATGTTCAGCCGCCGCGCCTGATATTTTAAAATTCATTCGTGTTGGTCCGGCCCGGTCTTATGGTTTTGCCGCAATATTATAACTATGTTTTTGAGACCAACGCGTGGCCGTTGCTGCGGTGAGAGAGAGATCTATGATCTCGCTCCCTCTTTCTGCTCTAATAGACACGCAACTCTTAAACGGTTGCACTTCATCATTTATACACTTATAGAATCATACCGCGCAAGGTGCTGGAGGAGCGGCAGCACCCCTGATTCATTTAAATACATTTACCGAAGTTATAAAATTACTGCTGTCTGTTCAGAAAGAAATTCAATTATTCTGAATACTACACCAGGAGCAGGTCTATAATTTAGCCACCAGAAGAACAATGGCTTCTTTAACAATAGACTAGCTGTGAATTGTGTTTGTGTAGCCAATCATAAGGCATATAGACCTAACCAGGAACGCGCAGCAAATCTGTCAGTGAACAGCATGCAGCCAAGAACAAACCTTTACCAATATTTTCAAATAGGCTACAATCGCAGGAAAACACATGGTTGGAAAGCAAATGTCTCCTGCTTAAAAAAGAAGACTCTACTCTGACTGTAGGCTAACAAAATATTGTTTAAACTTCAAAGTAGGCCTAATGAGCAAACATTGTTTTACAAAGTAATACAAAAGAGAGAGCTTTTGGCAAGAGACTATTGGCCATCGCCAATGAGTGAGCTGTGCATCATTGGGTGAGTCAGTGAAAGTGGAAAGCTTTTCTAGCTCAGGAGGTTGGTGGCACCTTAAAATTAGGGAGGACGGGTTTGTGTTAATGGCTGGAGCGGAATCAGTGGAACGGTATCAAAACACATGGTTTCCATGGTTTCCAGGTGTTTGTTGCCATTCCATTTGCTCCGTTCCTGACATTTATGAGCCGTCCTCCCCTCAGCAGCCTCAACTGGTATGTAGGACATTTTCCTCATATTGTACAATATGTCACACCTAGACGACTGATGGATCCAAGACAAGTTTACTTTATTGATCTCAGTTTGCCAGTGTCAAAGTAGCCTGTCATATAGATCTTTTGTGGCGGAATAAAAAATTATTCTGCTCGTCTCCAGCCATATAAAATGAGTTAGAATTGCATGAAATGTGTTCATAAAAGCCATTTCTTCCCGACCCAAGTAAAAATTTAAAACCGCCATGAGTGCAACTTCTGTAAGTGTATCTCTACTTTACGATGCAAATTCTATGATGTGCAATGCTTTATTATAAAGGAAATATTGTTTTTCATCTGTTCCGTTACCTCAGAGCCCCTCAGGTCCTTTCTGTTCTGGCACCACCCGATGTACAACTTAAACACTGGTCATGTTCTGTTCTGGCACCACCCGATGTACAACTTAAACACTGGTCAGTTGTTGTTATTGTTGGTTGTTATTGTACACTGTGTGGTTTACAGGGTAGGATAGAGGCTATCATTGGCCTGGCCATAACTCCTGTCACACATACTGAATACTTTAAATAATTGAATTAAGTTAAAGGTCGGGTGAAAACACAAACGAAATGCCTTTCACGTCATCCATTTTTACAAAACCAATTCGTTGTTTGCTTGAAATGACGTAGAAACAACGTTGATGCAACCAGTGGGTTGAATCAGGATTATCTGATCATGTGTTTTTGGTGAACTAGTCATAAATTCTGGTTAATGTTATTTTTAAGGATTTACAGGGTAGGATAAAGGCCTTTATTCATGGCCTGGCCTGTAACTCTCGTCACACACATATCTGAATACTTGGTCAGATGAAAATCAGGGAACGATATTTTCTGGATGATCTCTGTTTTAATCCCTTCATGACTAACAGGTTCAGACCATATCAGGACTGACTTCACAGAAGTAGGTTAGCACTGGTGATGAATATGAGAGTTTCATCTCTCTTTAAAATAATCAATATATTCTCTGTTTCTTTTCTCCTTTATTGGGATTTTATTCACTTCCAAATGATTCATAATTAAAGTTTGATAATCGCATCAAGAAACATGAATCCATCCAAAGCCCTTCCATCTATACACATCAGAATAGGTTGTTATTATCCTGTGTTAATAATGGTTTGTATCTGTCACTTAGCAGTAGTGAACTATGAAGGGGTGGTGCCTCTCATCTGTTTCAGTTCAGGGAAAATGAAACTTAAATCCTCACCATGACAATATCATCAACTAAGGCAGCAGAGACAGACGGAACAAAGTAACAGACACCGCTATATCTCGGCCACCTTCTTCCTCCGCAGATGCAGATATTCCGATATAGGCGGATTTGGTAGATTGAGAAGCAGTGGAAGAACAGAAAGGAAAACGCTGCACACTTTTCCATGAGTTGCCTACAACTCCAGCGCCTGCGGAAAGTGCTTGGACGTGCGTATGTTCTTCCGTTTTAGTTTGAGAAGCAGCCCATGCAAAAACACAACACAGTATCTTTAACTTAATAACCTTTTGTCAATAGGGGGAGCTGTTAGCATTATTTTTTTTTTACATTTCCAAATTAAACTGCCTCGTACTCAATTCTTTGATCGTACAATATGCATATTATTGTTATTATTGGATAGAAAACAGTCTATAGTTTCTATAGGAGTTGAAATTTTTGTCTCTGAGTGGTACAGAACAATTTCTACAGCACTTTTCATGACAGGGTTCAGATTTCAGAAATTTTTACCTCTGATCTGGGGTCTGTTTATAAGAGCCACAGTGAATGCTATGAAGAAACCGACACTGCCTACGTTTCCTCTGGGTGTCCTGTAGTCGTCATCACGTTTTCAATGAAATCGATGGGCGTTCACAGCCATTATAAATGACCAAAATGTACAGAGACCGCCCTTCTCACCGTGCGCCTCAAGCGTGAAGGCCATCGGACCTGTCTCGTTCCAAGTCGTTTTCTAACCAGCAATATTTTCTCCGGTATGTTTTCAGTCGTTTATAGTGTTTAAAAAACATCATAATGTAGTGAATTTGAACCGTTTTATATCAATTTATATCCGTTTAGTGGATTCTGAGGAATTTATTTGTCGTGCACTCTGAAGTTTGGACACGCTTTAGGGTGTCGGTCGTTGGTGATGGACATTTCGAAGGACAGAGGACATCTATCGACAAAAGACGTTTATAACATAGAAAGGATACATTGCCAAGAATATGATGGAAGATCAGCTCAAAGTAAGCATATATTTAAATATGATAAACCGTTTTCTGTCGAAATATTTTAAACGCATATATCGCATTTTGTTTGGTATAGCTTCACTTGGCCAACCTGTATTGAAAAGTAAGGATAATTTTAAAAATGTAAATCAGCGGTTGCATTAAGAACTAATTTGTCTTTCGATTCCTGTCAACCCTGTATTTTTTTAGTCAAGTATATGATTAGCTTTTAATTAAACTAGATCACTCTGATAGATGACGTCAGACATATTGAGGCTTGATTTCCTAGTATTTTCATTGTGTAACCACGGTTTTGTATGGCTAAATATGCACCTTTTCGAACAAATGTATATGTATGTTGTAAAATGATTTACAGGAGTGTCATCGGAGAATTCTGAGAAGGTTAGTGAAAATTAATATCTTTTGGCGGTGGTTACGTTTATAGCGCTCTTTGGCTGGAATCGATGCTCTGGTAACGTTGGAACATGTAGTATGCTAACTTATCGATTTATTGTGTTTTCGCTGAAAAACGCTTAGAAAATCTGAAATATGGTCTGAAATCACAAGAACTGGGTCTTTCCATTGCTATGCTTTGTCTATTTTTATGAAATGTTTTATGATGAGTAAATTGGTCGTATACACGTTGCTCTATCTAGTAATTCTAGTGATTTGTGATGGTCGGTGCAATTGTAAACTGTGATTTCTACCTGAAATATGCACTTTTTTCTAACAAACTATCCTATACCATGAATATGTTATCAAGACTGTCATCTGATGGTTTTTTTTATAGGTTATTGGCTATCAATATCTTAGTTGAGCCGAATTGGTGATAGCACCTGAAGGAGTAAGAAACTGATGGAGTTAGAATAGTGGTGTATTTTGCTAACGTGTTTAGCTAATAGATTTACATATTTTGTCTTCCCTGTAAAACATTTTAAAAATCTGAAATGGTGGCTTTATTCACAAGATCTGTATCTTTCATCTGGTGTCTTGGACTTGTGATTTAATGATATTTAGATGCTACTATCTACTTCTGAAGCTATGCTATCTATGCTAATCAGTGTGTGGGGGGTGGGGGGTGCTCCCGGATCCGGGTTTCTGAGGCAGTAAAAGTTAATGGAAGCTTCTATAATGTCAAACCTGTAAATGTGGTGTTACGCAGGGCAGCTCTCTAGGCCCTCTACTCTTTTCCATTTTACCAATGACCTGCCACAGGCATTAACAAAGCATGTGTTTCCATTTATGCTGATGAATTAACCATCTCCACATCAGCAACCAAAGCTAACAAAGTCACTGAAACCCTTAATAAAGAGTTGAAGTCTG
>NW_019945168.1:11669-14932 GCF_002910315.2 Salvelinus sp. IW2-2015
CTGATGTCAACATCAGTCAAAAATAGGGTGACTTGTCCTGCTCCTGACATCGCTCCTGCATTCATCCCATGTTTTGCCTTGTGTGGTAGGTTCTGTGGGTTTTGACTCTGAAAAGTGCAAATCAATCCCAGAACAACAGCAAAGGACGTTGTGAAGATAACCTGGAGAAACCGGTACAAAAGTATCATATCCACAGTAAAACGAGTCCTAAATCGACATAACCTGAAAGGCCGCTCAGCAAGGAAGAAACCACCGCTCCAAAACCGCCATAAAAAGTCAGACTACGGTTTGCAACTGCACATGGGACAAAGATGTCCTTTTTGGAGAAATGTCTCTGGTCTGATGAAACAAAAATATAGCTGCTTGGCCAAAATGACCATCGTTATGTTTGGAGGAAAAGAGGGGACGCTTGCAAGCCGAAGAACACCATCCCAACCGTGTAGCATGGGTATGGCAGCATCATGTTGTGGGGGTGCTTTGCTGCAGGAGGACTGGTGCACTTCACAAAATAGTTGATCATGAGGTGGAAAAATTACCAGGTTTTGGAACGGGTCACCAGTAATAAAATGGTCCTGAACATCTCTAAAACTAAGAGCATTGTACTTGGTAAAAATCATTCCCTAAGTTCTAGACCTGAATCTGGTATTGAATGATGTGGCTGTTGAGGAGACTAAATTACTTGGTGTTACCTTAGATTGTAAACTGTAATGGTCAGGAGTGTCATTGCATCAACCAATGGTTGCATGCCACATCATCAACTGTGCTGGCGGGCTATAGCATATGATGTGGATATCTGATATCAGTGGAGGCTGGTGGGAGAATATATAGGAGGAAGGTCTCATTGTAATGGCTGGAACGGTGTCAAACACGTTGTTTCCATGTGTTTGATGTGTAAGTACCATTAAATGTATTCCATTAAAGCCATTACAATAACCCATCCCTCCTATGGCTCCCCCCACCAGCCTCCTCTGGATGGTATGTAAAATACCTATCCAGGCGTTGTAATATCTGTCATGCATCATCAATGTAGTCAGTCAGGAATGCACTCAAAGTCTCCAAACAGACCCCAGATGAATGGATGCCCATCCCTGCTGTACACTGTGGTATAATGACCTGTCACTCAATATCAAGAAACCTGCAGGTCAGTCCCTCACAACAACAACCTGCTATAAGGTGTGTTGACTCAAGGTTTGCCCACTTCAATAAGATATATAGCAGGGTTACCCAACTCGCGGCCCACAGGCTGAATTTGGCCCGCAGGTGGTCAAATTATAGGTCAAAACATATAGATTCAATGGTTGTAAAGATGGGGAGAGGTCTGTCCGTAATAAAGAGATGCTCTGCTTTTTTGACAGCACACTCCAAAAAGCAAGTCCTGCAGGCTATAGTTTTGTCTTTTCTTGATTATTGTCCAGTCGTGTGGTCGAGTGCTGCAAGGAAAGACCTAGTTATGTGGCAGCTGGCCCAGAACAGAGCGGCACGTCTTGCTAATCATTATAATCAAAGGACTGATATACAGTGCATTCAAAAAGTATTCAGACCCCTTAACTTGTTTTTACGTCACAGCCTTATTCTAAAATGGATTCTAAAAAAAATTATCCCCTCATAAATATACACACAATAACCCATAACAGGTTTTTAGAAATGTTAGCAAATTTATAATAAAAAAATAAAAAAATGAAATATCACATTTATGTAAGTATTCAGACCCTTTACTCATTACTTTGTTGAAGCACCTTTGGCAGCGATTACTGCCTTGAGTCTTCGTGGGTATGACGCTACAAGCTTGGCACAACTGTATTTGGGGAGTTTTTGCCATTTTTCTCTGCAGATCCTCTCAAGCTCTGTCAGGTTGGATGGGGAGCATCGCTGCACAGCTATTTTCAGGTCTCTTCAGAGATGTTCGATCGGGTTCAAGTCTGGGCACTCGCTGGGCCACTCAAGGACATTCAGAGACTTGTCCCGAAGCCAGTCCTGCGTTGTCTTGGCTGTGTGCTTAGGGTCGTTGTCCTGTTGAAAGGTGAACCTTCGCCCCAGTCTGAGGTCCTGAGCGCTCTGGAGCAGGTTTTCATCAAGGATCTCTCTGTATTTTGCTCCGTTCATCTTTCCCTCGATCCTGCCTAGTCTNGCTTGTTATCAGAAGTGATGGGGACTGTTATCAGAAGTGATGGGGACTGTTATCAGTAGTGATGGGGACTGTTATCAGTAGTGATGGGACTTATTATCAGTAATGATGGTGCTTGTTATCAGTAGTGATTGGGGCTGTTATCAGTAGTGATGGGGCCTGTTATCAGTAGTGATGGGGCCTGTTATCAGTAATGATGGTGCTTGTTATCAGTAGTGATGGGGCCTGTTATCAGTAATGATGGTGCTTGTTATCAGTAATGATGGTGCTTGTTATCAGTAATGATGGTTCTTGTTATCAGTAGTGATGGGGATTATCAGTAGTGATGGGAACTGTTATCAGTAGTGATGGGACCTGTTATTAGTGATGGGAACTGTTATCAGTAGTGATGGGGGCTGTTATCAGCAGTGATGGGACCTGTTATCAGTAATGACGGTGCTTGTTATCAGTAGTGATGGGGGCTGTTATCAGTAGTGATGGAGCTTGTTATCAGTAATGATGGGGCCTGTTATAATTAGTGATGGGGCCTGTTATCATTAGTGATGGAGATTATCAGTAGTGATGGGGCCTGTTATCATTAGTGATGGAGATTATCAGTAGTGATGGGAACTGTTATCAGTAGTGATGGGGGCTGTTATCAGTAGTGATGAAGCCTGTTATCAATAGTGATGGAGCCTTTTATCAGTAGTGATGGGGCCTGTTTTCAGTAGTGATGGGGGCTGTTGCCAGTAGTGACAGTTGCTGTTACCAGTAGTGATAGGGGCTATCAGTAGTGATAGAGAATGATATCAGTAGTGATGGGGGCTGTTTTCAGTAGTGATGGAGAATGATATCAGTAGTGATGGGGGCTGTTTTCAGTAGTGATGGAGAATGATATCAGTAGTGATAGATCCTGTTATGAGTAGTGATGGGGGCTGTTTTCAGTAGTGATGGAGAATGATATCAGTAGTGATGGGGGCTGTTTTCAGTAGTGATGGAGAATGATATCCGTAGTGATAGATCCTGTAATGAGTAGTGATGGGGGCTGTTTTCAGTAGTGATGGAGATGTTTTGAATAGAGGTGGAGCTTTTTAACAGTAGTGAAAGACAAATTAAACTCCATCTTTCATCGGATCATGGCTTAATCATCACAAAACCA
>NW_019945168.1:14957-34968 GCF_002910315.2 Salvelinus sp. IW2-2015
ATATTGATGTTGCCATTTTTTCATGATTTACTTCATTTGCAAAGATGACAAATTTTAGGCAGGAAATACCACCCAGTGAACAGTGAGCGTCGTATTCCTGCATAAAATAAAAATAGTAAAAAGAAAGGCATTTTCCTGGGTTCTAACAGCAGGACTATCGCTTGCTCTCCTGCTGAGCAACTGTTGGAAAAAATATGGTTTGATCAAGATACATACTTTTTCTGTGTAAACAAATTCACAGACAGCATCGGCATGCATAGGAGGGCATCATAGCATGAACATGGGGCCTAGGATTGGCTGGAACAGACATTATAATAGATGATTGGTGGAAGGGTGATGATGGGAGTGTCTGTACTTTCAGTTTCAGCCTTTGTGTTATAACGTGGTCTAAGTACTTTTGTTGTGGTGGTTGGGGTATTGTACTTTACATATTATGAATTTTTGGCAGTGTGTAAGTGTGTGGGTGAGTGGAGAGGTGGTGTGTGTGGGTGGTGGTCCAAAAGTACTCGTTACATCTTTGACAGGAAAAGTGGGTGTGCACACTCTTATCAAGAGAACATCGCTGTCTACTGCCTCTGATCTGGCGGATGTGTTGGAGTGTGACCGTGGATATTCAGTTCAGTAAAAATAAAAATAAATTTGCATCTATTTGCTAAATATAAGGCTTTTTAAATGATTTATTACTTTACTTTGACTTTTGATACTTAAGTACATTTAGCAATTACATTGACTTTTTATCTTAAGTATATTAAAGGAGGTGATTTTAATGGTGACTTTCACTTTTACTTGGTCATTTAAAAGTATTTTTACTTTACTTTTTACTGTATGATATGACATTGCAGTCCTTTCCACCGAGTGTGGGACAACCTGTTGTTGAAAAAAACGATGTGTTATGGTTTTTCAAATTTCTGCCATCCATGGACTCAGAGCTATCTATTTCATAGAACTCAAAGGGGTTTTTTAAGAGCCTATGTCAACCTGTAAAGTGTGGTGTTACGCAGGGCAGCTCTCTAGCCGCACCAACCGACCTGCCCTGGCATTAAACAAGCATGTGTTTCATTTATGCTGATGAATTACAGTGACATACTAACAAAGTCACTGAAACTCTTAATGAGAAGAGTTGAGTCTGTTTGGGAAGGGTCACAGTACTAAACATGGTTGGAACTCTCTAAACTAAGAGCATTGTACTTTGGTAGAGAATATTCCTAAGTTTAGACCTCAGCTGAATCTGGTAATGATGGTGTGGCCTGGTTGAGGAGACTAAATTACTTGGTGTTACCTTAGATTGAAACTGGTCGAGAAGTTAGATGTCGATGGTTGTAAAGATGGGAGAGGTCTGTCGAATAAAGAGATGTTGTGGTGACAGCACACTCCAAAAAGCAAGTCCTGCAGGTCTATAGTTTTGTCTTTTCTTGAATTATTGTCCAGTCGTGTGGTCAAGTGCTGCAGACGGAACGCTAGTTAATGCTGGCAGCTTGGCCAGAACAGAAGCGCATCTTGCTAATCTTATGAAAGGGCGTATCAGTGCATTCAGAGTGTGTCGCCCTTACTTGTTACGTCCAAGCGCTTATTCTAAAATGGATTTAAAGAAAAATGTATCCCTGGTACATAACAATATATAAAGACAAAATCAAACCCTAACAAAGGTTTTTAGAAGTTAGCAAATTTATAATAAAAATAAATAAATAAAAAGTAATGTATACCTTTACTCATACTTTGTTGAAGCACCTTTGGCAGCGATTACTGGCCTTGAGTCTTCGTGGGTATGAGCTACAAGTTGGGACAACTGTATTTGGGGAGTTTTTGCATTTTTCTCTGCAGATCCTCTCAAGCTCTGTCAGGTTGGATGGGGACATCGCTGCACGCTATTTTCAGGTCTTTCAGAGATGTTCGATGGGTTCAAGTCTGGGCACTTGCTGGGCCACTCAAGGACAATTCAGAGACTTGTCCGAAGCAGTTTGCGTTGTTTGGCTGTGTGCTAGGGTCGTTGTCCTGTTGAAAGGTGAACCTTCGCCCAGTCTGAGGTCTGAGCTCTGGAGCAATAAGGATCTCTCTGTATTTTGTCCGTTCATTTTCCCTCGATCTGCTAGTGGGTGTGTGTGGAAAAATCCTCACATTCACAGGCGTCTCCCGTCCAGTACTAACACAATGTGTGTTTAGGGGGTGTGGGCCACAAGTATATTTTTTGTACCCCATTTTCTCCCTTGAATTAGGTCCCTTGACTCATCTCACATCTTCTCAGTGGGTTCGGGAGAGGCGCAGGTTGAGTCATCCGTCCTCCGAAACATGATCGCACTGGCGCTGTGGGGGCTGATCAGAATTAGTTGGGTAACATAGATAAGATGTTTTATTTGCATAATATGCTATGTGAGATACTTGTCATTAGCATGTTTCCCTTTGGACTATAGGGTTTGGCAGTTGCACTTATGCTTCTCAGCTAGGGCTCAGTCACTTGGGCCAGAGAGGGGGGAGGTCGTTTCATATGTGAATGTATCTGTTAAACATTGGTGCAATGCAGATATCAGAGAGGGGAGGAAAGACGAGAACATTGTTTCTTTGTGAATGTGTCTTTACCTATTCTTAAACCATGTAGGGATGGATGATTAATGGGGAACCAGTTAGGTGCTCAACAATGTCTGTACGCCAGTCTCGTCCTTTTCCTCATGTGGGGGAGGAGTATGGCAGTGTCTGGGAACCATTGTATGTCCCCTCTGATGTTGCACTTATACTTGGATAGTATTTGCCTAGAGGCTCACTCCCCTCAGTGAGCTTGTCAGGAGTGGGGTTACTGAGATGGGAGATTGCAGGTAGTATTGCCATTGGAGTGAGTTTGGTGTTTTTGTACTATGAAGTACCAGAACGAGATTAGAACCTCGTCTTAGAGACAACTGAACGATATTTATAGCGAATGCTATTCTCTGGGATACTCCTCTCTCAAGTAAAAGTATTTCTTTCTGAACATGTCATTTCCTGTGGTTTGCTATAAAAGATCTCAGTTGCCATTATGTTGAGACTCTCAACTTTTCATTAGAGATAGTGAATTGTTGAAAGTCAAATGCTATTGCAAAAGCTTAATTATTATTAAAGGTGAAGTTTAAGTATAACTCTGACTGGTGTGTGGTTTGTAACTCTCCTCATTTGGTAATACAGGAAATTGCCACGACACCGCCTACTTCTGCTCACTTAACCAGGATGTCAGCCGCACTAATATGTCGGAGGAAACACCGTTCGACTGACAACAGGTGTCAGCTTGCAGGCACCCAGCCCTGTCACAAGGAGATGCTAGAGCATGATGATCATAGGAAAGCCCCAACGGCCAAACCCTCCCCTACCCCGGACGACGCCGCTGGGCCAATTGTGTGCCGTCTTTTGGGGCTCCCGGTCACGGACGGTTGTGACGCAGCAGGTATTAGATGTCTCTCCTGAGACGAGGTGTTGGGTCATAACAACAAAAGATAATTATGGGAATAATTTACGGTGGTGGTTAGGATAACTAAGATAATCAACATCAGTTGTTATGTGAACTGGGTTAAGGTTAGAATAATGGTTAGGGGAAGGGTTAGTTAAAATGTTACAATTGTTCCCGATGCTTCTCGATCACACAACCTTTGCATTGCTAGATGCTTGTGGTATACGCCCACCCATAATCCCCAACCTCCCTCCTATTGTTTCTGTCTCAACTAACCTACTGTCTTTAGTAACCAAACCAAACATAACATATCATACTATTGTTTCTGTCTTAACTAACCTACTGTCTTTAGTAACCATACCAAACATAACATATCATACTATTGTATCTGTCTTATCTAACCTACTGTCTTTAGTAACCATACCAAACATAACATATCATACTTATTGGAGGTGCAAAGATTTACGTAAAAAAGTGATTCCAGTGATTGAGTTCAAACTATGATAAAAATGTATAAATCGTCCCAATCACGATTTATTAAACTATGCCTTTCCTACACATGCACTTCTCAGTATTTGGTATTCAGACTTAGCTTTTTCAGTCGTGTAACACTCTCTGCAGGTGTGGCTACCTTGCTCACTCTGAATAAACGTAATTCAACACTCCCACTTGCTTGTACATTTATCAAGCCATCCCTTTAAATACGGTGCACCTTTAATTTAATTTTTTTTTGACAGACTCAATAGAAAACACAGAAAACAGGTTCAGAATATAGGGATCAATGAACGAAAGCCATCTATGCATATTCATCTCTGTTTCGGTACCAACTGGTACTGTAGACTTAACAATACTACTATTTAGGCACATTTTAGGGTGAGGAAAGTATCTTACATTTCTTGGGGAGAGCCTTTACGCACAAAATATTGTATATTGATGTCACGCCCTGACTTTAGTTACATTTGCTTTCTTTATTATTTGGTTAGGGCAGGGTGTGACAAGGGGTGATTTGTTTAGGTTTCGTCTTGTCTAGGGTTTTTTGTTATCTATGAGGATTTTGTATTGTCTAGGGGTTGTAGGTTGATGGTGTCCTGAGTGGGTTCCCAATCAGAGACAGCTGTTTATTGTTGTCTCTGATTGGGGAGCCTATTTAGGTTGCCATTTTCCATGTTGGTTTGGTGGGTAGTTGTCCATGTTTAGTTGCCGGTGAGCACTACGATGGCGTCACATTTTGTTTGTTAGTTTGTTAAGTGTTCTTCGTTGAATTAAAATATGTATTTTTTATTCATCAATTGTCACGGCCGTTTAAAGGAGTGGACCAAGGTGCAGAGCGATTGGAATACATCTTTTAATTCAACGAAGAACACTTAACAAACTAACAAACAAAATGTGACGCCAACGTAGTGCTCACCGGCCACTAAACATGGACAACTACCCACCAAACCAACATGGAAAATGGCAACCTAAATAGGCTCCCCAATCAGATGTGCTGATGTGCTTAACTAGGGTCGGAATTGGGGCCTATCTCATTGTAAGTTGCTTCTGTTTTTTTACTATAAAATATCTGTCACGACTTCTGCCGAAGTCATTGCCTCTCCTTGTTCGGGCGGTGCTCGGCGGTCGACGTCACCGGTCTTCTAGCCATCATCGATCCATTTTTAATTTTCCATTGGTTTTGTCTTGTCTTCCCACACACCTGTTTTCAATTCCATCCATTACCTGTTGTGTATTTAACCCTCTGTTTCCCCTCATGTCTTTGTCAGAGTTTTTTTTGTTAGTGTTGTGTTTATGTGTATAGGTGCGCGACGGGTCTTCGTACCCATATTTGTTTATGTTCTTTTCTTATGAGTGTTATGGAGCATGTTACTGGGACATTCATTAAAAGACTCCATTTTACACTCCGTTTGACTCTCCTGCGCCTGACTTCCCTGCCACCTATACACGCGACTCTGACACTATCTAAACCTGGTCAATTTTATAAACCTTGAAGTTACAGAACTATAAGAACTGGTATTTTTCAGATGTTTTTAACAAAGGAAATGCATTTGTATAAGAATTCTTCATTCCAAATCAAACTCAAATCAAACTTTATTTAAATTGAAAGTGAATTTAAAGTCTCAACACACTAAAGGAAAAACGATACAATTCAGGAAATAAAACACAAGCAGGAAGCAATAAAATATATTCATAAAGGATTTTTTTTTTTAGGAACATTAAACAAAAAACATTCAATTTTCAGAAAATATTATCTCAATTAAAAATAGGTGAAAGAGTATATGGATGTATAGTGTACACACTACCGGTCAAAAGTTTTAGAACACTTACTCATTCAAGGGTTTCTTTGTTTTTACTATTTTCTACATTGTAGAATAATAGTGAAGACATCAAAACTATGAAATAACACATATGGAATACTGTAGTAACCAAAAAAGTGTTAAACAAATAAAAATATATTTTAGATTTGAGATTCTTCAAATAGCCACTCTTTGCCTTGATCACAGCTTGGTATTCAACCAGCTTCACCTGGAATGCTTTTCCAAAAGTCTTGAAGGAGTTCCCACATATGCTGAGCACTTGTTGGCTGCTTTTCCTTCACTCTGCAGTTAGACTCATCCCCAACCAGGTCGYGTGATTGTGGAGGCCAGGTCATCTGATGCAGCACTCCATCACTCCCTTTATTGGTAAAATAGCCCTTACTCAGCCTGGAGGTGTGTTGGGTCATTGTCCTGTTGAAAAACAATGATAGTCCCACTAAACCCAAACCAGGTGGGATGGCGGCTCATTGCAGAATGCTGTGGTAGCCATGCTGGTTAAGTGTGCCTTGAATTCTAAATAAATCACAGACAMTGTCACCAGCAAAGCATCCCCACACCATAACACCTCCTCCTTCATGCTTTACGTTGGGAAATACACATGCAGAGATCATCCGTTCACCCACACCGCATCTCACAAAGACACGGCGGTTGCATTCAAAATTCTCCAATTTGGACTCCAGACCAAAGGAAAAATGTCTACCGGTCTAATATCCATTGCTCATGTTTCTTGGCCCAAGCAAGTCTCTTCTTATTATTGGTGTCCTTTAGTAGTGGTTTCTTTGGAGAATTTCGACCATGAAGGCCTGATTCACACAATTACCTCTGAACAGCTGATGTTGAGAGGAAGAGCTGCATTTTCTGAGGCTGGTAATTCGAATAAACTTATCCTCTGCAGCAAAGGTAACTCTGTGTCTTTCATTCCTGTGGCAGTCCTCATTAGAGCCACTTTCATGATAGCGCTTGATGGTTTTGCGACTGCACTTGAAGAAACGTTCAAAGTTKTTGACATTTTCCGTATTGACAGACCTTCATGTCTTAAAGTAATGATGGACTGTTGTTTCTCTTTGCTTATTTGAGCTGTTCTTGCCATAATATTGACTTGGTTTTCTACCAAATAGGGCTATCTTCTATATAACCCCCCTACCTTGRCACAACAGAACTGATAGGCTCAAATGCATTTAGAAGGAAAGATATTTCACAAATTAACTTTTAACAAGGCACACCTGTTAATTGCAATGCATTCCAGGTGTCTACCTCATGAAGCTGGTTGAGGATGCCAAGACTGTGCAAAGCTGTCATCAAGGAAACGGGTGGCTATTTGAAGACTCTCAAATCTCAAATATATTTTGATTTGTTTAACACTTTTTTGGTTACTACATGATTCCATATGTGTTATTTCATAGTTTTGATGTCTTCACTATTATTCTACAATGCATGAAATAGTTAACAATAAAGAAAAAACCTTCAATGAGTAGGTGTTCTAAAACTTTTGACCGAGTGTATTTTGAAAGAAAATATTAATGATAACAATGATATACAACAGCAAGATACTTGGCATTCATCTCCCTTGACAGCTAATCCTCAACTGGCTCTGATTTTGCCCTCTTTACCCCTTGACCATTTCATGATCCCTGACCCCTCACCATGACCTTTTWAATGATACCAAGCAACAAGAATTTTGGCAAACAGGAAAAAGAGTCCCTATATTTCMGATGACTCATACATCTCAAGTCAACTTTAGGTGAGTGTCCTGAATTCCCTACTAGTCATTATCTGATGCAATTTTCTCAACCAACACTGTACCTGATATAGCAACTCCAGCTGCTATTAAAGGTGGAAATCCCAAAAAATATCCCAGACCTGTAACAGCTGCACCACCTATTTGTAATAGAGAACTTCGAAAATCTTTGTTTGCTTCTCTCTTCTCCTTCTCCTTAAACTGTGCTATGATCCTTTCCTGCTCCTCCTGTTTCTTCCTCCCATCCTCCAGTTTCTTCCTATCATCCTCCTGTTTCTTCCTCTCCTCCTCCTGTCTCTTTCTCTCCTCCTATTTTATCTTATTCTGAGTCTTTTCATATATCTCACTGGTGTAGTGTCCTCCATTCTTCTCCACCATCTTCCCTATCTTCTGCAGCAGCTCTGTGACCTGAGTACGGTCCTCCCTCTCTCTATTGTTAAAGACATGAAACCTGTTCTCACAGACATTGATGACTTTCTGAAGCTCATCACTCTCTGTCAGGAATGTCATCACTGATTTGCCCTCCAGCTGATCCGGCCGAGTGAACAGTAAGATTGTGAAGGGTGAAGCGTCTGCTCCAAAGTTGTCCTGGATCCACTTCACAGTGTTCCTCTCCTCCTCTGTGAACCTCCCCAGTCTGATCACCAGCAGGAACACATGGGGTCCTGGGACTGACATCTTAATACACTCATCCATTTCACTCTTCATCTCCTGTGCAGACAGTGTTGTATCAAAGAGGCCTGGGGTGTCAATTACTGTTACGTTTGTTCCTGCAACATTCCTTTCACCTTTCGTACAGTGTTTGGTCACAGACTTTGTGGAGGACTCTGCATTAAACACATTTTCTCCCAGGATGGTGTTTCCTGTTGCACTCTTRCCTGCTCCAGTCTTCCCCACCAGAACTATCCTCAGGTCAGAGGGTAYTGACACTGTATAAAGTATAAAGAATAACAATGAGTAATAATTCAACAGTGTCGGGGTCAATTCCATTTCAATTCAGTCAATTCAGTTGTTGAATTGAATATTTCAATTTAGGGGCTGAAATGTGTACAATTATTTTTGACTTTTTATAAGGGCACAAGGCGAGACCCTAATGCAGACACAGGAGGCAGATGGTAGAGCCTTTGAAGTTTATTAAATCCAAAAAGGGGTAGGCAAAATAATGGTCGTGTACAGGCAAAAGGTCATAACCAGTTCAGTAGCCAGAGACTCCTCTATGTGCTCCTCCATAGCCTTGGTCTCCGGCCCGGATAGAGAATATAGCCAATATAGCCAATATAACCCCGAGGTGGTGTGGTGCCTGGGAGAAGATCAATGGCACAATCATAAGGACGGTGCGGGGGAAGGGAAGTAGCACGTGCCTTACTGAACACTTCTAGGAGGTCATGGTATTCTGTGAGAATGGACGAAACAGCCAAAGCCTTGCTAACATCCTGAGGAAGACGTCTCGGGAAGGCTGTGCTGCTTGAAGACAGAGAGTGGCTAAATGTGCTCCAACCCAGAATGGAGCTCGTGGTCCAGTCAATAACAGGGTTGTGTTTTTAGAGCCAGGAAAATCCCAAGACAACAGGAACTTGGGGAGATGCAATGAGGAAGAACTGTATYGTCTCACTGTGGTTRCCTGAAACCCATATATGAACGGGCACATTACTATGGGTGACTCCACCTATTGAGCGGACGTCCAGTGCCCTAGCATCCATGGGAACCGAGTGAGGTAGWGTGGGYATACCAAGCTTAGAAACAGTAGTAGCATCCATAAAACTCTCATCAGCCCCAGAGTCAATGAGCACTCGAAGAGACTTAGATTGGTCTCCCCACAGCAAAAGCACAAAAAAAAGGTGTGCGGGTGATGGGAATTAGGGAACTCCCAGTCTGGCTCACCAGAGTACTTGTACCAGAGACAAGGGTTTCCTAACAGGGCAGGTAYCTAAATAATGTCCTGCCCCTCCACAGTACAGACAACAGTTGGAACTCAGCCTACGTGAGCGTTCCCCAACCGATAACCTAGTTCTTCCCAATTGCATAGGGCTCAGGAGTATCCAAACCTCACCCGTCGTGATTGATTCACGAGGACCTCGGTGGCTTCGGATCCTCTCGGAAAACCTGCCTTTAGGAACTTACGGATTCTTTCGAAGGTGAGCGAGCCATAGCGGATGAARGAGTGTGCCCAAGGCCAGACCTCCTCTCACTCCTGCGTTCCCTTAGGCGTCCATCAATTCTAATGGTTAMGGCGATGAGGGAGTCGAGGTCCACCAGCAATTCCCGGGCAGCTAGCTCATCTTTTACCACCTCATATAATCCGTGAAGAAAGGTATCGAAAAGAGACTCCAGATTCCAGGCACTATTGGCAGCCAACGTGCAGAAATAAACCGCGTAGTCTGCCACGCTATGGGAGGTTTGARGTAATTCAAGAAGTTTACTGGCCGCCTCTCTCCCGGATACCYGAGACTCGAATACCTTCCTCACCTCTGCCATGAAATCCTCCAGATGACAACAAATGGCGGATTGTTGCTCCCAAACTGCCGTAGCCCAGGAGAGCACCCTTACCGACATTAGCGTAATAATATACACTATCTTAGATCGGTCTGAAGGTAACAAAGAAAGCTGTAGCTCAAAAATAAGAGAGCACTGAGAAAGAAAACCCCAGCAGGTACCAGGATCCCCAGAATGTTGCTCCAGAGGAGGTAAGCAGGGTTCTCGGGGAGCCGGGGTAGGCTGTACAAACTCACCACTAATAGGAAAAAGTTGCTGGGTGGTTGGGGTTTCTCAGAGGTGGTAGGCTGCCATGTTTCCGTGAAGCAAAGAACGTTACAATCTCTGATGTCTCTTTGGAATCTTACCCTTGCTCGGATTTCATCAACCTTGTTGTCAAGAGACTGGACATTGGCGAGTAGTATGCTAGGGAGTGGAGCGCGATGTGCTCGTCTCCGAAGCCTGACCAGAAGACCGCTTCATTTGCCACTTTTACGGCGTCGTTGTTTAGGGTCGCCGGTTGGGATCAGATCCATTGTACTGGGTGGAAGGCAAAACACAGGATCCGCACCGGGAGAGTCATATTCCTGGTTGTAACGATGGTGAGTTGACGTTGCTCTTATATTCAGTAGTTCCTCCCGANGGTAGAGTCTCAACACTGGTGTAGGTCCACTGCAGGTACAAGGGAAGAGAGTCAGGTAGAGACTGAGTTAACCTAACGTGGCTGGAGTAAAAGAGATGCCTGAGCAGGGTCCAAAAAAAGTTTATTTCAGACTCTGCTGAGGGTGTCACTGAGCAGAAGTTGGAAAAGAGTATAAACAGATCTGGGACCAGGCTAGGTAACTATATACTTAAATTTCACAATGCATTTTTATTTTATTCAACRTTTTCCCCCTGAAGGTGCTGGGTCTGTGTGCAACACATTTAATTTTACTCAGAGCTGTGGACTATCTTATGTTTCTGGGCAGACACACAATGTTGAATTGTCAGGAGGAGTTTGATAATAGCAACACCCAATCAGACTCTGCCTGTCCTGAGTGGAATTATTTTTGCCTAGCAACACTCTCTCATTTGCTTTACAGGGGAAATTAAACTTAACTCGGAATGTACAGGTAACTGCAGAAATAATGGAAAAACTTGTGTAATTGAGGGTTCTGGCAGCTATGGTGTGGGGTGCCTTTTCCTAGCGTGGTTTAGGTCCTCTCAACCACTTAGAGACCAAGGTAAACACCAGTAAATACACAGGCATTCTGAGTGATCACCTTCAACCTGTGGTGAATAATGTCTATCCTGATGGGAGTGGTCTCTTCCTGGATGACAATGCCCCCATCTACAGGGCATGAGAGGTCGCTGAATGGTTTGATGAGCATGAAAACTGTAAACCATATGCCATGGCCGTCTCAGTCACCAGATCTCAACCCAATTGAAATATTCGGGGAGATTCTGGACCAACACCTGAGAAAGCGTTTTCTTCCACCATCAACAAGACACCAAATGATGGTATTTCTCATGGAAGAATGGTGTCGCTTCCCTCCAATAGCGTTCTAGACACTTGTTGATTCTATGCCAAGGTGCAGTGAAGCAGTTTTGTCGGCTCGCCCAACAGCCTACACTTTATGTTGGTGTTTCCTTTATTCTGTCAGTTACCTGTAAGGTCCAGCTAATAGCTTCACCTCTCAGCAGGCGACAACAATTAACAGATTTGTGCAATTACACTAACATATATAATGTTACTGTTTTAGAGCTCAGTTTTAAAGCTATTGAAAGATGGGACAGTCTACTTAATCTTGTCAATAGGGGGGCGCTGTTTTCACTTTGGAAAAAATCGTGCCTCGTACTATATTCTAGATCATACAATATGCATATTATTATTACTGTTGGATAGAAAACACTGTGAAGTTTCTAAAACTGTTTGAATTATATCTGTAAGTAAAACAGAACTAATTTGGCAGCAAACTTCCATACAGGAAGTAAAAAATCTGAAAACGAGGCTCTGTTTCAGGGCCTGCCTATTCAACTGGCTTTTATTTATCGATATGCATGCACTTCATACGCCTTCCACTAGATGTCAACAGGCAGTGGAAGGTGGAATGGGTTGTCTAGCTTGATCTGAGGTCGAATAAGAGCTTTTGGAGTGACAGGTCCGGTATTTTCTTTGTCCTCGAAGGCGCGCTGGGGAGCTCGACATTGTCTTCTGAAAAGCGTTCGGTATACACGGCGAATATCTCCCGCTCTGATTTTATTTGATACATATGATAATAACATCATAAAGTAGGTTTTTTCAACCGAGTTTTATCAGATTATTCAACGTTTATTGGGACTTGAGTTTTCCGTTCTTTGCGTCAAAAGAGGATGGGAATGTTAGCAACCTTGGCTACATTGTGGCGCGAATTCGACAGAAGAAATGGACATTCTAAAACCAAACAACGATTTATTCTGGACCAAGGACTCCTTGTACAACATTCTGATAGAAGCACAGCAAAAGTAAGAAAACATTTATGATGTTATTTCGTATTTCTGTGTAAAATGTTGACTCCTATTCTCCGCCTTGTTGGTGAGCGCTGTCTCACAATAACGCAAGCTGTATGTTATGGTAAAGTTATTAAAAGAAAATCTAACACAGCGGTTGCATTAACCTCTAACGCCTCACAAACCCGGATCCGGGAGCCCCCCCATCACAAAAGCTGACTAGCATAGCCTAGCCTAAAGTTACAGGGATATCATAAAATAAAATGTGCATGAAATCACAAGTCCAAGACATCAAATGAAAGATACAGATCTTGTGATTCAATCCATCATCTCTGATTTTTAAAATGTTTTATAGGGAAGACACAATATGTAAATCTATTAGCTAACCACGTTAGCAAAAGACACCACCTCATTACTCCACCATTTTCTTACTGCATCAGTAGCTATCACAAATTCGACCAAATAAAGATATAAATAGCCACTAAGCAAGAAACAACCTCATCAGATGACAGTCTGATAACATATTTATTGTATAGCATATGTTTTGTTAGAAAAATGTGCATATTTCAGGTATAAATCATAGTTTACCATTGCAGCCACCATCACAAAAGACTAGAATATCTACAGAGAGCAACGTGTATTACCTAATTACTCATCATAAAACATTTCTTAAAAATACACAGCGTACAGCAATTGAAAGACACAGATATTGTGAATACAGACAATATTTCAGATGTTCTAAGTGTTTTACAGCGAAAACACAATATAACGTTATATTAGCTTAGCACAGTAGCAAACCAAACAATAGCTTTGATTCCTGCCAAACATAGCGATAACGTATTCACCACCAAAATAAAAAAAAATTCACTAACCTTCTCAGAATTCTTCAGATGACAGTCCTGTATATTACACAATTCATATAGTTTTTTTTCGAAAATGTGCATATTTAGCCGCACAATTCGTGGTTACACAACTTGAATAGTGGGAAAAAATCCAGCAATCTGTCATGCGCCATCTTGGAAAGGCACGTTCTCTAATCAATAAATAATCGTAAACTTGACTAAAAAATACAGGTTGGACATCAAATGAAAGATGCATTAGTTATTAATGCAACCGCTGAGTTAGATTTTTAAAATTAACGTTACTAGACATAGAGTGTGCGTTACAGCTAGACTAGTGACGCAATAATGGTGGACAAATCCGTTTACATTTTCCACATAAATACGGAATAACATCATAAATAGCTTTTACTTTTTGGACGAGCTTCCATCAGAGTCTTGGGAAAGGGATCCTTTGTCAAAAAGAATCGTTGAAAGGTTGGAAAACGCCGTCTTACACGTTGCAATTAGCCGGAAACATTAGCACGAAAGAGAGAGGAACTCAACTTCAGACAGGGCTCAGAAAATAAATATCCGAAAATCGTAATATACTGACATAAACTAATATAATTCGGTTCAAAATAACAAGATTATGAGGTCTTTAAAGCCTATATCGAATAAAAACAGAGCCGGATATAACTAGTTTCTAAAACCAAAGGTTCTAAAAAGACGTTCCAAGTCTCTCTTTGCGTCAGCGCAGGATACAAAAGGCTGGTCACCTCGGTTCCAATCAATTTATTAACTTTCTGAACTGCGTAGAGACTCATTTTCAACTCTCCCTATTCGCTAAGAACCAGGGGAAGGCGTATGCAGTGCATCTCAACCAATAGAAGGCAGTAAAAGTTAATGACAGATCTCAGAGCAAATGGGAAAATTTGCCATTCTCACACAGACATAGGAAAAATGCTCTACCTCGAGTTCTGTTTCACTCAGAGAAATAATTCAAACGGTTTTAGAAACTAGAGAGTGTTTTCTATCCAATAGTAATAATAATATGCATATTGTACGAGCAATAATTGATTACGAGGCAGTTTAATTTGGAGACGCATTTGGGCTATGTCGAAATGGCACACGCCTAGTGGCAAGAAGTTAAGAACCAGTGTATCTTTCATTTGCCATACAACAAGTATTTTTGTGTAAAGTTTATGATGAGGTCTTTGGTCAGATTAGGTGAGTGTCCAAAATATCTCCGGAGATTCTGGTGAATCGTTGCTACGTATTCACAATGTATAACCAGGATTTGTAGCTATAAATATGCACATTTTCGAACAAAACATAAATGTATTGTATAACATGATGTTATAAGACTGTCATCTGATGAAGTTGTCCAAAGGTTAGTGATTAATTTTATATCTTTTGCTGGTTTTTGCGAAAGCTACCTAAAACTCACCTACTGTTTGTGTGTATGTATGTGTCACGACTCCCGCCGAAGTTGGCTCCCCCGCCTGTTCGTGCGGTGCTCGGCGGTCGTCGTCACCGGCCTACTAGTCGCCACCGATCCCTTTTCCCTTTTCTGTTAGTTTTGTCTTATTAGTTGCACCTGTTCCGTTTTGTGTTTTCTTGATTTGTTTCCCTATGTAAGATTGTGGAACCCGCCCTTTGTTGTGCGGGATTATTTTTCATGTTCACGTGTCGTAGGTGTTGTTGTGCTCCGGACCGTGTTTACCCTGTGTTTGGGTTGGTCAGCGTTTGCACCCTGTGTTTTGAGCATTACAATTTTCAGTGCTGGAATAAAGTGCATTTTTCCCCTGGAACTCTCTGCTCTCTGCACCTGATTCCTACCTACACACCTAGTCAGCCGTGACAGTATGTGTGTAGGATACCTACTGTTTGTGTGTATGTATGTGCATAGGATATCTACTGTTTGTGTGGAAGTCTGTGTGCAGCTATAACATGGATGTCTTTGTATAATGGACTTCAGAGCGTTCTCGTGAATAAACACTTTAGTTTTGTAAACTGGGACTCTTGTCTGCTTCATTCAACCAGAATCTTACAAACTCTGGGTTGCAGACTGAGTATATTAATTGAAGTTTATGAACATTGATAACAAAATTCACATAACAAACATTAAGAAACATTTGTGTTATAATTATGATTAATTTCAAAACCACAATAAAACAAAAAAACATTATATCAGATCTTTAAGCACTCTGCCAGATTAGACATTAGACAAAAATCTGATAGAGAGGATGATTTCCGGAATTGACAAACATTACATTTTTCTTCTTTGTTTAAGAGGTATACATAGAATATTTTTTTCTTCCTCATTTGCTTTATGATCGCTACGTTCCCCAGCAAGAAACCAAAAATTGATGATGAAAATGAAGGGGGAACAAACAAAGAGTCACTAACAACAAATGAAACAGGTTCTAGGAAGTGTTCTGAAAAACACTCATGAAACACTCATGAAAAACACACACATCCACTGAGTTGACTAGCAACAACAACAACTGGGACCTAAAGGACATCCTCCATGAGCACCCACTAAATTTGACACTAAAACTTAACGCCAGGAAGCAAACCAACAAACACACAATCGTCAACCCTGGGCAAAGGGTACAAGTCTGACTTAGTAACGGCATTGAGAACAAAACCACAGAGACCCATCCACCTTAGATAGTAATATATAGGACAAACTACACGGACTGTTGCCATGTTGCGCAATGCCATGCTCAACCATAAACTCCACCTCACGGCGGGGATCGGCATGTTGTGTGATTGGGGTCCTCAACGTCAATGTCATGCTATAGCATATTTGTCTTAGTTGTCAGATCTGAGAATAAACCCTAATATTTCAAAAGCAGCGCAACAATGTTGCCGTTTTCCTCTGGAGACAAGTGTGCCAAAACCACAAGGTTTTCTAGAATCTCTGAGTTACTCAGTTGTCCCACAGGCAAAGGGTGTATTGGGCTTTCATTATGCTCTTGAGGCAGACTATAGTCAATGGTGACAGCAGTGGCCACAGGCAGAACATGATTACTGCCTTCCACCAACTTCTTTGCCCAATTGTAGCGGGTGGAGTATGTTTTCAACATGTTGACACAGCCAGGGTTTTTTCTTGCACTCCGGAGTGGCAATCAGTTAATCCAGATTACCAATTTTTGTCACTATGAGGTAAGGGCCTGAAAAGCTAGTTTGCAATGATGGCCTCGGAACGGGCAACAAAACAAGGACTTGTTCACCCACATCGAAAGTGCGGCTTCAGGCCTTTCTATCATACCAAACGTTTATTTTTATATGCAAATTTTTATGGCAAATTCACAGGCGCGGTGCAATCTGTTTTGAAAATTGCTAACGTGCTCCAAAAGATTTGTTTTTGTGTTTAAGGTGTTTCCCTGCAGCAACCTCTCTCAGCAAGCTCAACACGATGTCTAAACACGAGCTATAGGGTGTACTCTACCACACGTTGGACCATGTTAATCATCCTCCCTCTCCGGAAGGTTTTCCTCCTCCACCAAAACAGTATAACTCTTTGACTACTGCTTTTGAATCGACATGTATAACGTTGATGTCATAACGAGCAATGATGAGCAGATTTGCCTTCGTACATTTGTCTAGCATCTCTCATGTAGGGTTTTCCATAAATGCTTCCAACTTAAAGCCTTTATCCTCTTTAAGAGAGCCTTTAAGCTCTTTATCCTTTATTAGCCTGTGTGTTTATGCAACTTTCAAAATGATTCCACCTATTCACTCTGTGTCACGGTTTTCTAAAGTAGAACCCAGAAGCAGACCAGGACAAGGAGAGTAGGACGAAGGTGAGTATTTATTTACAAGTTTAAACGTAGAGGTAGAAAGATCCAGGTGGCGGAGCGGGCAGCGGAGGTGAGTTGATGGGAGTGAATAGGCAGATCCAAGGGAGTAACAGAAGCCACCGACGACCAGGCAGGAATGGGGTGAGTGTTCCGGGTGAATGACTGTAGACAGAACAAACGGAGGTAAGTTCAAGGCAAGCAAGACGTACAAAAGAACAAAACAAACTCTATCAAACTGGAGGCTGATACGCTGGCACAACATACTGTTCATGGCTAACGATCCGGCAGGGAATGGATGTCAGGTCAGAGCTTATGAAGTGGAGGGGTGATGATCAGGACCAGGTGTGCAGATAGCTGATGGGATACAGGTGCGGGTAATCAGAGATCTCCCAACTAGCTACGTCGCCAGGCAACCAGACAGGGTGCGTTCCAGGACACCGGAAAAACACTCCAGGACACAACACAGGCAAAAACAGACTCAGGAAGCGGGATTCGTGACACTCTGGGTGGATGTCAGTGACAGAAACTACCACAAGTGTATTTTAAACACTCAAATATCTGGGCACAACAGAGCTTCAGTGTCACGCCCTTTGGGTTCTCTATGGGGTATAGGTCAGAGTGTGACTAGGGGGCTTTCTAGCATTTGTATTTCTATGTTGGTGGTTTGTATGGTTCCCAATTAGAGGCAGCTCGTTACCTCTAATTATTATACCTTTATTTCAACAAGGAACACAGACTGAGACCAAGGTCTCTTTTTACAGCTGGGCCCTGCGTATACATGTTTACACATACAGTTTAGGTACAATGATTAAAAAAAATAAACAAGACAAACAAAACCATCATATTTAGGTAGCCCTTTTTCCCACCTGCGTTTGTGGGATATTGTTTTGTGTGAGTGCATTCTGCACCACGTAGTTCACGTTCCGTTGTTTGTTTATTGTTTTTGTTTAAGTTTCACTTTAAATAAAGATGTGGAACTCAACTCACGCTGCGCCTTGGTCCGTCCATTATCACGACTGTGACATTCAGAGTAGGTGCGTAGAGAGACTATAATGGGAAACAAGATCCCGGACGAGCCCCCATGTTGTTATATTCCCCAGCAAGAAACCAAAAATTGACGCTCAAAAAAAAGGGGGAACTAACAAAGCGTCACTAACAACAACCCAAACAAAACAGGAAAGTCTCTGTTACGATCGTCGTAACTTTGAATAGAGGACCAAGGCGCAGCGTGATAACAATACATCTTCCTTTTATTAGAAAGACGAAACAAACGAACAAAAACAACAAACAGACGACCGTGAAGCTATATCAAACATAACAGTGCTGACACATAGACAATTACCCACCAAAGCCTACTGTCTATGGCTGCCTTAAATATGGCTCCCAATCAGACACAATGAATGACAGCTGTCTCTGATTGAGAACCATTCAGGCAACCATAGACTTACCTAGACACCTACACTAAACACAAACCCATACACTCTCCCAAAACCCCCTATACCATACAACCACCCCAGACGAGACAACTATACACAAACATCCCCCCTGTCACACCCTGACCTAACCAAAATATTACAGAAAACAAAGATAACTACGGCCAGGGCGTGACGGGTTCTGAAGGGCACACATTTGGGAGTCCACCGAATTGACTAGCAACAACAAATGGGACCTAAAATACACCCTCCATGAGCACCCACTAAATTTGCCCTAGAAGAGGTAAACAAAAAGAAAAACCTACACCAAACTTAAAAACAGGAAGAAAAACTAAAAGTGTAGTAAAACAAAAACAGGGATGACCAGGTAAAGGACTGTTAATTATTATTCTATTAAAAAAGTGTAAACCCTCCACATCTTTCAAGCCACCTGGAGCTGAAATATCACCTGGCCAGCACAGGTGAAAAACCTTTGGACAAATGACATGACAAGCCAGCACAGATGTAACTCAGACTGACTAAATACATGAAACCAATCAGATAAATACTTCTTAAAGTCACAGATGGGCTACTGCAAGAAACGATAAGATACTTTTCCAGTTAACATCCATTATTGCCATTTGCTTTAATTTTAAACACTTTTTTTTAGTTTAGGATCTTTTACTCTGGACACGGGGATTTCCAGGCATAGGGACAAATGGAAATTAATAAAGGATTTAAAGGATTTAGAAAATTCCCTAAACAAATCTTTTCCGTTATAAAATTTGCCTAAATGTATATTTTAAAGTCAAATAATGCAACAAAATCCCCAAAACTAAACTGAACTATAAAGATGAAGTTTCCCTACCAGACAAGGATTCAACATCAATAATCTCTGAGCTAATTTCTTGCTATTCTACACATTTTTKKATTAGGCTGAGAGAAAATTGTGCGCATTTAAAGATAATTTCCTGTAATTCCAAACATGAATTTTATGGTTAATGACATGTTCATATGCTTTCTAGGGGTCCTGACCTCTGCTGGGTGTGAGCTACGCCAGAGTCTGCATTCACATACTAGTGGCAAATTAAGATTACTATTGTTTAATGGGACAACATTATCAATGGATGATGATGAGGATTTCTGCTGTTCAAAATACTGACAATTCCAGTGCAACTAAAGAAATATATTTTGCATTAAGTTACAGCTCGGTTTACTCTGTTCATAATTACATAAATACACCTGTTAAATAAATGGCATGTTAGAAGTTGCTGCTATCTGTTTCTGCTGTCTGTCCTTTTGTAGGACGTTTCTGCTATCTGTTTCTGCTGACTGTCTTTTTGTAGGACGTTTCTGCCATCTGTTTCTGCTGTCTGTCCTTTTGTAGGACGTTTCTGCCATCTGTTTCTGCTGTCTGTCTTTTTGTAGGACGTTTCTGCCATCTGTTTCTGCTGACTGTCTTTTTGTAGGACGTTTCTGCTATCTGTTTCTGCTGACTGTCTTGTTATTGGGAGTTTCTGCCATCTGTTTCTGCTGACTGTCTTGTTATTGGGAGTTTCTGCTATCTGT
>NW_019945168.1:34993-51219 GCF_002910315.2 Salvelinus sp. IW2-2015
AAATACACTGGTAAGAGAGACAGTAAACACAGGGATAAAGACACTGGTACAGAGAGACAGAAACACAGGATAAATACACTGGTACAGGGAGAAGGAAACACAGGAAAATACACGGTAAGAGACACAGGAAACACAGGGATAAATACACTGCACGAGAGACAGGAAACAAAGGATTAAATACACTGCGTCTGTCACGACTTCAACCGAGCAGTGCTTCTCCTTCCCGTTCGGTGGCGCTCGGCGGTCGTCGTCACCGGCTACTAGCTGCCACTGACTCTTTTCCTCCCCTCCTTATGGTTTTATTTGTATCACCTGTGTTATGTTAATTGTAATTAGTGTGGCTTTATTTAGTCAGCCCCCGGACGCTTCTTTGTGCGGGATTGTTTCATTGTGGCTTTTGAGATTCGGGGTGGATATTATTATTGTGACTGGTTTGTTTATCGTGTCCGTTGTGGACGTTGTGTGACACCCGTACGTCCGTGTTGGCATTGTGTTTGCAGTTGAGTATTAAAAGACTCAAAGCAATTTGAACTCTGCTGGTCCTGCGTCTGACTTCGCACCTCCGGACCTTAGAACCGTTACGAATCCCGCACCAACTGGAGTCGCAGGCAGCAGCAGCCAACCCTCTCACGATGGAGGAACGGTTTCTCACACCCCGATCCTCCATCGGATCGCGATTCAGCCATGGACCAAGATGATGGAAGAATCGGAGCGATGGGAGAGAGTGGGGCTCCTCTCTCACCTTCGGCTCCACTTCCTCAGGACTCTCATCCCCCGGCTCCAGCGCGCTCCGTCTTAACGCTCCGAGGGATTAAATGAGCGGCGCGATGCCAGGGTTCTTACTCGCAGCTGGAGTATACCTGGCCACTGTTTCGCCCCACTCCCTCGGGAGCGGAGAGGGTGAGTGTCCTCGTGTCTCGCTGCCTAACGGTCTTGCTCTGGAGTGAGCCAACGCAGTCTGGAATGGCCCGGATCAAGCGAAGGAGCACTACCGGAGTATTACCCGTCGTTTTCGTGCCGTGTTTGACACCCCCCAGAGGCCAGCGGCGGGTGAGAGACTATTTCATCTCAGGCATGGAGAGGAGGAGCGCACAGGATTCGCCGCTGGAGTTCCGGACCTTGGCCGCGGGATCATGGGTGAACGACAGGGCCCTTATTGACCCTACCGGTTAGTCTCCGGGAGACAGTCCCGAGGAGCTGCCGTGTCGGGACATGCTCTGTCTTGGAATACTTATCGACAATGTCCATGTCCGACTGGACAATCTGCTGGCTGCCCGCGGGCGTTCGGAGAGTCTTGTGCGTCCAACCACCCGCGCCCGTGCTCCTCCCGATGAGTTGGGAGGGGCCGCGCCTAGGGTATCGGAGGAGGAGGCCTCCACTGCACCAGCTGTGGCGGAGAGGAACACACGGCCGATCGGTGGCTGGGGGGCTGTCTGGGAAGTGAGATGTCAGGCGGAACGCTTCTCGATCACCCCAGGTGAGTCAGCACCAAACTCACCAGAACCCCCTGTCGGGTCACATGTTTGTCCTCAATTTTTTTTCTTGATTTTTCCGCTCTTCTCCAGCATGGGCCCACTTAGTCGATTCAGGTGCAGCTGGGAACTTATGGATCGCGACTCGCCCGAGAGTTGGCTTCCGCCGTTGCCGATAGATTCTCCCTTTCCACGTAGCCCTAGATGCCGACCATTAGGTCAGGTGGGTCAGGGAGGCCACAAGTCCGCTGGACATGTGACCGCAGGGGAATCATAGGAAGTATCAGTCTCTTTATTATTGATTCGCCTGCGTTTTCCAGTGGTGCTGGGTATTCCTGGTTGGCCCGGCACAAGCCCAGTATTTCGTGGAGACAGGGGGTCTCCAGGGGTGGTCAGAGAGTGTTCTGGAAGGTGTCTGGGGCCAGTTGTATGGTCACGTCGGTGGAGAGTCCAGACCAGGGTTCACGGTGCGCATTCCCCCGAGTATGCCGATTTGGCAATCGCTTTCTGTAAAAGAAAGCGACGAAATTACCACACATCGACGGGTAGGGATTGTGCGATAGATCTCCAGTTAACGCTGCGGCTTCCCAAGAGTCACGTGTACCTTTGTCAAAGAGGAGACGTTGGCTATGGAGACATAATGTCGCGGAGTCTCTGGGACGGGTAATTCGGCCCTCCATCTCACCGTCTCCTCGAGTTTCTTTTTTGTGAAGAAGAAGGAGGAGGTTTGCGTCCGTGTATTGATTATAAGGTCTAAATGCCATCACAGTGGGTTTTAGAGTACCCATACCTCTCATCGCTTCGGCGGTGGAATCATTTCACGGAGCGCAGTTTTTACAAAATGGACTCAGGAGCGCGTACAGTCTGGTGGTATTCGGAAAGAGACGAGTGGAAAACCGATTTAGTACCACATCGGGCCACTATAGTACTGCGTCATGCCGTATGGGTTAAGAATGCTCTCAGTGTTTTCCAATCCTTTGTAGACGACATTCTCAGGGACCTGACGTGCAGGGGTAGTTGTGTATATCGTGACATTCTGATCTACTCAACTACTCAAGCCGCGCATGTACTCTGGTGCGCAAAGTGCTTGCAGACTGTGGAGCATGACCTATACGTCAAGGCTGAGAAGTGTGTGTTCCAAACAAGCCGTCTCCTTCCTGGTTATCGCATTTCCACCTCGGGGTGTGGTGGGAGTGACCGCATAAAGGCGTGCGTAATTGGCCGACTCCAACCACGGTGAAGAGGTGCAGCGGTTTTTGGGTTTTGCCAACTACTACCGGGATTTATCCGGGGGTCAGGTAGCGGCTCCCATTACCTCACTGCTAAAGGGGGCCCGGTGCGGTTGCGGTGGTCAGCGGCGGCGGACGGAGCTTTAAACCAGGTTGAAGGCTCTGTTCACGGATGCTCCGTGTTGGCGACCCGGATCCTCTTTAGCATCATAGTGGAGGTGGATGCGTCGAGGCTGGGGTGGGTGCGTGCTATCACAGCGCTCGGTACGCCACCAAAACTCCGCCCTGCGCTTTTCTCTAGTAAGCTCAGTGCAGCGGAGCGTAACTATGATGTGGGGGATCGGGATTGTGTACGGTGGTCAGGGCTCTGACGGTGTGAGACACTGGCTTGGGGGGCTAAGCACCCTTTTCTCATCTGGACGACCACAGAATCGGAGTATATTCGGGCAGCTCGGAGACTGAACCGCTCAGCAAGTGGGGCATTTTTCACGCCGTTTAGGTTCAGTGTCCTACAGACCCGGTTCCAAAACGTAAGGCTGACGCACTGTCTCGCCTTACGACACGGAGGATGGACCACCGAGCCCACTCCCATCATCCCGCACCTCGAGGCTGATGCGCTAGCTCGGTATGGGAGGTGACTCGGACAGCGAGCGGGCGTTACGGGCGGAACCCGCGCCTCTCAGTGCCGGCGGGCCGTAAGTACGTACCGCTTGGTGTTCGGGACCGGACTGATTCGGTGGGCTCATGTCTACCCTCCTCGGGTCACCCTGGGTGACTGAGGGACAGTGGGGAGCTTCGGGGAAGGTATTGTGGCTACTTAGCTCGGGACGTTAGGGTTTATGTCTCCTCCTGTTCGGTATGCGCTCAGAGTAAGGCTCCTAGGCACCTTCCTAGAGGGAAGTTGCAACCCTCCCGTCCACAACGGCCAATGGTCTCATTGCCGTGGACTTCTGACCGATCTTCCCCTCTCAGGAAACACTACGGTTCTGTAATTGTGGATCGGTTTCTAAGTCTGCCGTTCCTCCCGTTGCCCTATCCCTACTGCCTACAGACTGCGAAGCCTTATTCACTCACTGTCTTCCGGCACTACGGGTGGCCGAGGACATCGTTTCTGATCGGGCCCCCAGTTCACGTCCCGAGTATGGAGGGCGTTCATGGAGCGTCTGGGGGTCACGGTCAGCTGACTTCCGGTTTTCACCCCGAGAGTAAGGCAGGTGGAGAGAGTGAACCAGGAGTCTGGGTAGGTTTCTGCGGATCCTATTGCCAGAGGCCAGGGGAGTGGGCGAGATACAGTCCTGGCGAGGATGGTCAGAATCACTACGCACTCCTCTACTAATGTGTCCCTTTCAGGTGTGTGTTGGGGTACCAGCGTCTGGCACCATGCATCCGAGCAGACTGAGGCTCCTGCGTGGAGGAGGGGGTACAGCGCTCCAAGGAGACCTGGGGGCCGTCCAGGGTCCTTCAACAGGCCACTAGAGGCAGAAGAAGGAGCGCTGACCGCACCTGAGTGAGGCTCCCGTGTTTGTACCGGGGAAAGGTTGGCTCGACCGAAACCTACCTCGCTTGCCCTGCGAAGCTGAGCCGCAGTGTGTAGGGCCTTCAAAGTCCTGAGGAGAATAAACGAGGTCTTATCGATTAAAACTCCCTTCCTATTATCGTATTAACCCTCGTTTCATGTGTCTCTCCTCAGGCCGGTGGTAGCTGGTCCCCTGCAGGACGGTGAGGTGCCGGAGTCCGCCCCCCTCTGGACATCGAGGGGTCCGGGTACACGATACGGCCATTCTGGACTCGAGACGCGGTGAGGGGCCTGCAGTACCTCGTGACTGGGAGGGGTAGGTCCGGAGGAGAGTGCTGGGTACGGTGGAGGACATTTTGGATCCATCTATGTTAAGGGATTTCCATCGCCTCCATCCGGATCGGCCCGCGCCGTCCTCCGGGTCGACCTCGAGGCGGTGTCGCGCGTGCGGGAGCCGCGTCAGAGGTACTGTCACGACTTCAACGAGGCAGGCTCTCCTTCCGTTCGTGTGCGCTCGGCGGTCGTCGTCACCGCCTACTAGCTGCCACTGACTCTTTTCCTCCCTCCTTATGTGTTTATTTGTATTCACCTGTGTTCAGTTAATTGTTAATTAGTGTGGCTTTATTAGTCGCAGCCCGACGCTTCTTTGTGCGGGATTGTTTCATTGTGGGGCTTTTGGATTTCGGGAGTGGTATTATTATTGTGGACTGTTTGTTTATCGTGTCGTTGGACCATTGTGTGTGACACCCAGTAGTCCGTGTTGGACATTTGTGTTTGCAAGTTAGTATTAAAAGACTCAACATATTGAAGCTCTGCTGTTCCTGCGTCTGACTCGCACCTCCCGACACTCAGACGTTACAGGTACAGAGAACAGGAAACACAGGGATAAATACACTGGTACAGAGAGACAGAAACAAGGGATAAATACACTGGTACAGAGAGACAGAAACACAGGGATAAATACACTGGCACAGAGAGACAGGAAACACAGGATAAATACACTGGTACAGAGAGACAGAAACACAGGGATAAAACACTGCACAGAGAGACAGAAACACAGGGATAAATACACTGGCAGAGAGACAGGAAACACAGGGATAAATAACTGTACAGTAGACAGGAAACAACAGGGATAAATACACTGACACAAGAGACAGGAACACAGGGATAAATACACTGGCACAGAGAGACAGGAACACAGGGATAATACACTGGTACAGAGAGACAGGAAACACAGGGATAAATACACTGGCACAGAGAGACAGGAAACACAGGGATAAATACACTGGCCCAGAGAGACAGGAAACACATTGATAAATACACTGGCACAGAGAGACAGGAAACACAGGGATAAATACACTGCACAGAGAGACAGGAAACACAGGGATAAATACACTGCCCAGAGAGACAGGAAACACAGTGATAAATACACTGGCACAGAGAGACAGGAAACACAGTGATAAATACACTGGCACAGAGAGAAGGAAACACAGGGATAAATACACTGGCACAGAGAGACAGGAACAACAGGGATAAATAACTGGTACAGAGAGACAGGAAACACAGTGATAAATACACTGGTACAGAGAGACAGAACACAGGGATAATACACTGCACAGAGAGACAGGAAACACAGGGATAAATACACTGGAATAATAAGCGACACCTGGAGGGGGTGAGACAATCACAAGGACAGGATGAAACAGATCCATAAAAAGTAACTTCCCCAAATCATTATAACAATATTTTGTGTTTTCATTCACTGGTGGCAAAACAAAACACTGTACTCTGATCGTACAGTATATGTAATTATAAAACAAAATATATTAAGATTTATAGATATAAGATCTTTACTCTGACAGAAATGCTCAAACTACTTAAATAGATGAAGAGGAAAGAGGAGAAAGTTTAGATTTGGAAAAGGACATATTTGCATCTGTAACGTCCTGACCAGAGTTCTTATGTGTTTTGCTTGTTTAGTGTTGGTCAGGACGTGAGCTGGGTGGGAATTCTATGTTGTGTGTCTAGTTTGTCTGTTTCTGTGTCCAGCCTAATATGGTTCTCAATCAGAGGCAGCTGGTAATCGTTGTCCCTGATTGAGAATCATATATAGGAGGCTTGTTTMMTGTTGGGARTTTGTGGGTGATTGTTTCCTGTCTCTGTGTTTGTMTTCTGCACCAGATAGGTCTGTCTCGGTTTTCACATTTGTTATTTTGTTGTTTGTATAGTGTTCCCGTTTATTGTCAGATTAAACATGTTGAACACTAACTGCGCTGAATTTTGGTCCTCTCCTTCGACTATGGAAGAAAACCGTTACAGCATCTCTGCATGCAGGTGATTATATCTATTGAATGATATGACTGCGTGGGACTTATCCAAGGCTCTGTAAGCATCAACAGCAAAGTACAGAGATACAGTACTGTATGTAGCTGTGGTGTGCAAGAAAACAAGGGTACAACATCAATAAAGTTTATCCCATTCATTTTTTGTTTTCTGTGGTTTAGTTGGTTCAGGCAGCAGGTAGCCTAGTGGTTAAACGCGTTGAGCAAGTAACTGTAAGGTCTCTGGTTTGAATCCCCGAGCCGGCAAGGTGGAAAAATCCGCCGTTCTGCCCTCGAGCAAGGCAGTTAACCCCCAGAAACAACTGTTCCCCGGGTGCCATTGACGTAGATTAAGGCAGCCCCCCCACACCTCTGTGATTTAGACAGTTTGGGTTAAACGCGGAAGACATTTTTGGTTGAATGCATTCAGTTGTGGAACTGACTAAGTATCCCCTTTCCCTTCTTTTACATGCAGAAATCAACATTTGCGTTTTGTCTGCTGGGTCCATATTTTACCTTTTGTCTTGTCCTCATGTTCTGACCCAGCAGTGGACACTAGAGAACCTGGGCATTTTCAAAAGAGGGTTTAAATCAGAATCACTCACACAGTCACCATTGCTGTACTATTTATTACCACGTATCTGAGCTGCTCAACCATGTCACTATTCACTTCAGCACTTATCATAGTATATACATGTTCTTATTGTGTATATATTTCTACCGAACATTACAATTTCTTAAAATGTTTACATCTCATTACTTGTTTGTGTTTTCTTTTGTTGATAATGTGTAGTGCACTGTTGATGAGAGCTTGTAAGTAAGCATCTCACTGTACCATTTATTACCCCGTATCCTGTGCATTTGACCAATAACATTTAATTTGAAGTACATTTACATGCACCAGGAATGTTACCTGGTGAAATTAAGCTGACAACACACATATATATATATATATATATATATATATATGCACACACACTATAGATATAGCAAGAACAGAACAATTACACATGAGAAATGATATGTAAGTAATTGTGTATCTGACTATATTAGAATAGCAATACTGCAATCAAACGTAACTTGGTTATAAAGCCAAATGAATGAACTTTGAAGCCAAAATAATATTACATGGTTGAGATTAATACACTTATTTTGGACAATTAATTCCACAGATACAAGATCGTCATGTTTTAGGGGTGAATCTTAACTTGCTCTTTTAATAAATGTTTCACTTTGTGCCAATCAATGCATAACAAAGAGAAGATCTGACCTAAGRGGAAGTTAGGATTCACCCCCTTATCACCAGAATCACATAATTAATCTATTGTCTTTGTTTAGCTTTTTTTTTTCAAACATTGAAAGAAAATGTCTCCTAACCTGCAAGTATCAACAGGAATGGGAACCACGAGCTTCTTCCTCCTCTTCTTCCTCCTTTTAGAGGCACCTGGGAAACTGATGAGCCGATAGTCAACAACAGTGTAAAGGTCAATGTAAAGCTGTTAACAGATTAGAATTGTTATTTACGTGTTTGTTATGCCAAACCAGATAAACCTGTCTCATTGTCTTTTGGCTTTGGCACTAAGCCAAATGCTGAAGTTAAAGAATTCAACAGATGAACTCTATTTTTTATTTTTTTTGCAATAAGATGTTATTATATCATTAGAATTGCAATGACAAAACTGAATTATTTGCAATTACACAGAGTAGGAAGTTAAAATGCGTTGATTGCCAGAAAATGCACACTATGAGGATTCAATGAATGCAATAACTAGTACAATCAAAGGACGTTGTTTAAATGTTATTTTTGTCAATTGTTTGGTCTCGAAAATATCTTAGCACATTTCATATTCRCCCCTATCTAATTTCAAATGACAGAATACACAGCATTAAGTACTGGCTTTTTAGTACTGCCTTTTACCTCGATTGTTGTTGACTGTCATTTTCGTCTGTCTCTTCCTTGATTGTGTTCACCTGAGAGGGAAAAACCTGCAGTCCTCAGTCCTCTACACACACACTCCTGGAGGTTTGGATGCAGTGTGCCTAAAACACCTCCAGACATACTTACTTGTATGATGGGCGTAACACTCATCACATTCCAGGCTGACTATATTGCTGACGTTGCATTGCATCGATCATCAGATTGCTATATCATATGATGTGGTTAGCTGATGTGTCGTTCCACCAATTCAGTGCCTTTTGAGAAGTGTTACTTTGTAAAATAATATATGATTTTACTTAATTGTTATAGTCTGTTATAAAGAGCACATGTTCAACTTCATAAAAAAACACATTTTCCCATCTCAAGAAAAGTACTATAGTAAGTGCCTGTTAAGTGGCAAATCAAAAAACAGTGTTGACTGTAACAAAGCTGACTGTAACAGGGTTAACGACCTCATCTTAAATCAGCCATCAATCCCCTCGTGACAGGGSRTTCACAATGAAGGTCAAACTTGTAGACATTTTTGGATTAAGTGGGTTGAAATCTTCCTAGAAGTGACACAGGGTTGACAGAGGGAATGTTGGCAATTTAGCAAGACTTTACTCATAATAGGAATATTCATATTATCCAGATTGGTCTATATTAAAGAGCACTTCCTGTAATATAACAGGCTTTTAAAATTAATAAAAAGGCACTCTTTTCATGGAACGACCCTGATAGGTTAAACACCCATCCAGGCGTTGTGAGATCTGACAGGTGTCAGGCCTGGTGACTATTATGATCAGTATTGTGATGTGTCATGGGTGGGGCAGAGAATCAAACCGCCCGTTTTCTTCCCTCAAAATAATACATTTCTGRGAAACTGACATCTATGCAGCAAAGATTCCACCTCCCACTAACCTCAGGTGACACGATCKGTGAATGTTCAGTTCATTACCGGCCTACTGTATAAACAYGTGGGGCCCATAATGACCTACTTACATAGGTGGGGCCTATAAAATACAGAACATATCTTGGCACAGAATAGATTCATACTTAAGCCAAACAGGAACAAATACTTTAAGTTCTCCAGTGAGTCAACACAACTATGAATGTGGTACAACAAGACAGACAGCATAATAAACTCCTCACAACACCGTGAAGTTTAACGGGGACGCCTTTCACTAATCAAGATTGTCACTGCTCTAGACCATGATGTAAAAGTGAGTTACATTTCATCCCTCCCCTTTTCCTGCTTAATCTGTTCACTATCACTTAGAGACGGACGAGATTCTTGAAGAAAGCACTAAGGCTTTTCAGATATGTTTTTATTTTTTAATGAGGTGATTTAACACTTTTGACTTTCCATGTAACCAATATAAAGCAAGCCAAGGAGAAACGCTTTAGGTTTTCCAGTGAGCCAACCCTGGAATTAATATGTTGCAACAAGACAGATGGTAGAAACAGATAGCAGAAACTCCCAATAACAAGACAGATGGTAGAAACAGATAGCAGAAACTCCCAATAACAAGACAGACAGCAGAAAACAGATGGCAGGAAACTCCCAATAACAAGGACAGTCAGGCAGAAACAGATAGCAAGAAACTCCCAATAACAAGACATCAGCAGAAACAGATAGCAGAAACTCCCAATAACAAGACAGTCAGCAAGAAACAGATGGCAGAAACTCCAATAACACAGACAGATGGCAGAAAACAGATGGCAGAAACATCCATACATAAGAAGACAGATCAGCAGAAACAGATGGCAGAACGTCCTACAAAGAAAGACACAGCAGAAACAGATGCAGAAACTCCCAATAACACAGAAAACAATATCCAGAAACAGATGGCAGAAACTCCTCAAAAAGACAGCACAGCAAAAAACGATCAGAAACGTCTACAAAAAGACAGCAGCAGAAACAATGGCAGAACGTCTACAAAAAGACAGACGCAGAAACAGATGGAGAAAGTTACCAAAGACAGTCAGCAGAAACGCATGCAAAAACTCTAGCAAAAATACAGACAGCAAGAAACAGATAGCAGCAACTTCTAACAATGCCATTTATTTAACAGGTGTTATTATTATATGATAACAGAAGTAAACCAGCCGTTAACTTAATGCAAAATATATTTCTTTAGTTGCACGAATGTTCAGTATTTTGTAACACAGAAATCCTCATCTCATCCATTATAAGTTGTCCCAATTAAACAATAGTATGTTAATTTGCCCACTAGTATGTGGAATGCAGACTCTGGCGCTAAGCTCACACCCAGCAGAGGTCAGGACCCTAGAAAGCAATATAAATGTCATTAACCATAAAATTCATTTGGAATTACAGGAATATCTTTAAATGCGCACAATTTTCTCTCAGCCTAATGAAAAATGTGTAGAATTAGCAAGAAATTAGCTCAGAGATTATTGATGTTGAATCCTTGTCTGTAGGGAAACTTCATCTTTATAGTCAGTTTAGTTTGGGATTCGGCATTATTTGACTTTAAAATATAACATTTAGGCAAATTATACGGAAAAGATTTGTTTAGGGAATTTTCTAAATCCTTTAAACTATTATTAATTTCCATTTGTCCCTATGCCTGGAAATCCCTGTCAGAGTAAAAGATCCTAAACTAAAAAAAGTGTTTAAAATTAAAGCAAATGGCAATAATGGATGTTAACTGGAAAAATATTTATCGTTTCTTGCAGTAGCCATCTGTGACTTTTAAGAAGTATATCTATTGGTGTTCATGTCTTTAGTCCAGTCTAGGGTTTGGCCGTAGGGGGATATCCTTGTGTCACCTCTCCAGCGACTCCTGTGGCGGCCGGCGCAGTGCGCGCTAACCAAGGGAGGCCAGGTACACGTTTTCTCCGACACATTGGTGCGGCTGCTTCCGGGTTGGAGCACGCTGTGTTAAGAAGCAGTGCGGCTTGTGGGTTGTGTGCGGAGTACGCATGGCTTTCGACCTTCGTCTTTCCCGAGCCGTACGGAGTTGTTGCGATGAGACAAAATAGTACAGTTATAGGATGATCCACGAAATTGGAGAAAATGGATAAAATTTATTAAAAAGAAAAAAAAAAAAAAGAGAACCCAAAGGGCTCTCATGTTAGGCGTGACACTGAACCTGTTGTGCCCATATTTTAGTGTTTAAATACACTTTTGTGGTAGTTTCTGTCACTGACTCCACCAGAGAATAGGTGGAATCATTTTAAAGTTGCATAAACACAAGGCGTAATAAATGATAAAGAGTTAAAACCACATTCAAGGTGTTCAGCAATCTGTCAGTCAACCATTTGTATCAGCAAACTAACAGTGTGACGTTAGTCAGTACTGATAAAACCTGAGGTGGTCCTCCACAGCAACAACCTGCTATAGTGTGGCGTGTTGACACAAGATACAGTATACTGCACTATCTCTGCACTAAAAGGTACAGTATACTGCACTATTCTGCACTAAACAAGGTACAGTATACTGCACTATCTCTGACACTAAACAGATACAGTATACTGCACTATCTCGGCACTAAAACAAGTACAGCTATACTGCACTATCTCTGCACTAAACAGGTACAGTATACTGACACTATCCTCTGCAGCTTAAACAAGTACATAGATACTGCACTATCTCTGCAACTAAACAAGTACAGATACTGCACTATCTCTGCACTAAACAAGTACAGTATACTGCACTATTCTACACTAAACAAGGGACAGCTATCTGGCACTATCTCTGCACTAAACAAGGTACAGTATACTGCACTATCTCTGCACTAACCAAGGTACAGTATACTGCACTATCTCTGCACTAAACAAGGTACAGTATACTGCACTATCTCTGCACTAACCAAGGTACAGTATACTGCACTATCTCTGCACTAAACAAGGTCAATGTTTCAGGTAAAAGTCTAACCATGGTTCTCCATTCACTGTTCACAATATTAAAATGTGTATAAATACAAACAAATTGTAATCATATGATTATTTACACAAATATTAACATACCTGTTATCAATAAAAAGTCTACATAATATTGTGCTTCAGTTATTAAAATACTTTAGATTGTTGTACAACATTTAAATAGTAAATTAGTTAAGTTGAATACTCACTTTTAATGTGGTTGCACAGATCTGTATATTGTTGTCTGCTGTTGTCACAGAGAGCTGAAGCAGTGGTCCTGCTGGTTTTGCATAGCCAGATGCCCCAAGTGGGTGGAGATTTACCTTAAGGACCAATGGAATGGTCTAAAACTCATGCAATACTAAAACGCCCAATGTGCTGCAGCTTACATTCTGTTAAGTTTCATTTTCCCAGCACTTACTCAATTCTAGCCAATGAGAGAATGTTGCTAGGCAAACATTGTTCTACTCAGGATAGGCTAAATCTGAATTTTGATTGGGTTTCGCTGTTCAACCATGGCTGCTTGCCAGAATCATAAGATAGGCCACGTCTTTGGATAAAATGGAATGTGTTGGATACGTAGAAGCCTACTGGGAAAAAATAGGTTAAAAATTAAATAACAAATAAAACTGCATTTTGAAATGTAACTGTATACTGTAACTTTATAGTTGCCTAACCTGGTCCCAGATCTGTTTCTGCTCTTTCCATCTCCATAGAGTACAACAGTAAGAGTCATAACACCCATAAAACCCAGCTGTCAAACAGGGAAATGGTTCCAATCATTTTTTCACCATTCATTTTTCACATAGAGGATTTTAGAAAAACTTAACTTAAAATGCTATGTCATAATATGTCTTATTAACAACTGACATAACTTGTCATAACCTATCATAACATGGTTATAACACTGTCATGACACATATTTAGACCTGACATACCTGACATATCTTGCATTATTTTATGGTTGGTTATGACACCTACATAAGAGTCAAACACACATGGGTAACTTTTTAATGGGTGGCTTTTACTTCAGTAAACATCATAAACATCAGCTGTTATAGAGTTATAAACATCAGCTGTTACAGAGTTATAAACATCAGCTATTACAGCATTATAACATCAGCTGTTACAGAGTTATAAACATCAGCTGTTAACAGTTATAAACACAGCTTCAAGTTAACTCACTGTTACAGAGTTTATAAACATCAGCTGTTATCAGAGTTATAAACCATCAGCTGTTACAAGAGTTATAAAACATTCAGCTGTTACAGAGTTATAAACATCAGCTGTTACAGAGCTTAAAACATCAGCTGTTATAGAGTTATAAACAATCAGCTGTTACAGAGTACAAAACATCAGCTGTTACAGAGTTATAAACATCAGCTTGTTACAGAGTTATAAACAATCAGCTGTTACAGAGTTTTAAACATCAGCTGTTAGAGTCTATAAACATCCAGCTGTTACAGCAGGTTATAAACATCAGCTGTTAAGTATAACATCAGTCCTTTACAGAGTTATAAACATCAGTGTTACAGAGTTATAAACATCAGCTGTTACAGAGTTATAAACATCAGCTGTTATAGAGTTATAAACATCAGCTGTTACAGAGTTTAAACATCAGGTTACCAGAGTTAAAACATCAGCTGTTACAGAGTTAAACATCAGCTGTTGTATAAAAAAAAAAATTTTTTTTTTTTCAAAAAAGTTTTTACAGAGTTATAAACATCAGCTGTTACAGAGTTATAAACATCAGCTGTGTACAAGAGTTATAAACATCAGCTGTACAGAGTTATTAAAACAATCAAGCTGTTACAGAGTTATAAACATCAAGTGTTACAGATTATAAACATCAGCTGTTACAGGAGTTATAAAACATCAGCTGTTACAGAGTTTATAAACATCCAGCTGTTACAGGTTATAAACAATCCAGTTGTTACAGAGTTATAAACATCAGCTGCAATCCAGAGATACAAAACATCAGCTGTTACATAGTATTAAACAGTATTAAAGCAATCACTACAGGTCAAAATATCATTAGTTAATCAATTACAATCAAACCAGTAGTTGTAAACCATGGGTGTCAAACTCTGCCAAATTTGGCCCGCGGGGTAAGTATATTTGGCCGCGAGACCGAATACCAAATTACTACTAGAGCTGCCCGCCGGTATTATACAGCGCATTCACCGCTAAATTTACTACGAATCCCATAATGCTCTGCTGTTTGTTTTCCGCGGCGCCAATCAGGACAGGACCCGAAACGCCCTCTCCTGCTTGACAGTAGTCATAGGCCAAATAGAGTACAAACTGTCAGCGCGCTGATCCCTTCCAAAAATTGGCCGAAAAGAAAAGCAGAAAACAGGACTTTCTGGACAAGTGGGGAGGCAGAATATCTTGTTGACATATGTAAAAGACAAACCTGTTTGGCTTGTTGTGGAGTCAACGTGGCTGTAAGTAAGGAGTACAACATTAGACAGACACTATGAAACGGGAAACACCATGACAAATACAGACCTTACATGGACTCAAAGGAGCCAGAAAGTAGAGGAGATGGAAAAAGAAGTGTTGTTTCACAACAGAATATGGGTCAAAAAGCAACAGGCCAAGTGAGGCTGCTGTACAAGGCTAGTTATATAGTGCCAGCAGAGATCGCAAAATCAGCCCGGTCCTTTAATGAGGGAGAGTTCGTGAAAAAAGTGCATGATGAAAGTTTGTGACCTCGTATGCCCAGAGAAAAAGCAAGCCATTTTCAAACGTGAGCCGGAGCAGGAACACAGTAGCTGGATCGGCACATGTGATCTTGCCACCAATCTGTATGACCCAGCGGATGGAAAAAGGGAAAAAGATTAGCAGATTCAGAGCCTGAGCCCAGAACATTGGCATAACTAGCATCCAAAGAAGAGATGCCAGTATCTGGCTTGGGCACATCAGATTAGAGCAGTGTGCAATAATTATACGTTTTCTTTGGTGACTTTTTCTTGCTGACAAGGCATGGGCTTGAATGGTTATTGATTTATTTATCATTTTATTTTGGAAAATTATTAGCCAATGGAAAGTTTAATTGTGCGTTATTTAAAATCAGAAGGCTGCAATAGAAAAGAGGCATACGATTTTTTATTTAATTGTATTTATTTAATAAATGAATGCCATTGATGTGTTTTTTCATTTGGAAAATTCGATTTTGCATGTCTCCACTATTAAATTATATATTGTATGGTAATAAAGTGATGCTTGTTTCATATTCAATGTTTAAAGCAAACTTGTTTGGGTCCCATTATTAAAAGTTCATTTGTTCAATGTTTGGCCCGCGACTTTGTTCAGGTTTTTACATTTTGGCCCACTGGGTATTTGAGTTTGACACCCCTTTGTTAAACTAATCAGATTCAGACAGTGTCCACAGAATGTCATCACTATAATACAACAGCGAAGTAATCAAGTGTCCTCGGTTTCTGAACTTTGACTTTCAGTAAACTACTTCTGGTGTCATTTACTAAAAACACTGCAGATGTCAGCTCAAATTTCTAACTGCGCCCTTCTCTGAAGTTTTATCTGGTCTTCTCTGAGTTTTATCTGGTCTTCTCTGAGTTCTATCTGGTCTTCATCTGAGTTCTATCTGTCTTCTCTGCAGTTCTATCTGGTCTTCGCTGAGTTCTATCTGGTCTTCTCTAGTTTATCTGGTCTTCTCTGAGTTCTATTCGGTCTTCTCTGAGTTCTAATTCTGGTCTTCTACTGAGTTCTATTTTGAACTTCTCTGAGTTCTATCTGGTTCTTGCTCTGAGTTCTATCGGGTCTTCTCTGCGTTCTATTTGGTCTTCTCTGAGTTTCTATCTGGTCTTCTCTGAGTTCTAATCTGGTCTTCTCTGAGTTCTATCTGCGTCTTTC
>NW_019945169.1:0-10174 GCF_002910315.2 Salvelinus sp. IW2-2015
GAGAGAGATGCCTTCCTGTACCTCAAGAACCAGCATGCACACTGATATCACTGCCCTTCTGTCCTCAGCCGTCAGCATCACACTAATAGTCACTCCCCTTCCTGTACCTGCAGCCAGCGTCACAACTGATATCAAATGCCCTTCTGTTCTCAGCCCCAGCATCACAACTGATATCAATGCCTTCCTGTACCGTCAGCCCAGCAGTCGACAAATCTGATATCACTGCCCTTCCTGTACCTCCACCTAGCACAAGCATGTATCACTGCCGCTTCCTGTACCCTCAGCCAGCATCGCACTAAGATCAACTGCCCTTCCTGTACGTCAGGCGTCACACAAATATCAACTCCCTTATCCGTGTACACTAAGCCAGCATCACACTGTTAGTCACTGCCGCTTACATGTACACTAGTCCCAGCATCGGGACGACTAATATCTACACTGCCCTTCCTGTACCTCAGCCAGCATCGCAACTACAAGATAACGCTGCCCTTCCTGTAACCTCAACGTCACACAAGTATCACTCCCTGTCCTGTACCGTCAAGCCGCCGCGTCACTACTGTTATCACTGCACCTTCCTGACCGATCAGCGTCACAAGACAAAATTATCACTGCCCTTCCTGTACCTCAGCCTCAGCATCAACACTGTTATCACTGGCCCTTGCCGCGTACCCTCAGCACAAGCGTCACACTGATAGAACTCGCCAATTGCCTGTACGCTCAGACCCAGCGTCAACATCACTGTTATAACCTGACGCTTCGCTGTAACCTGCAGCCTCAGCGTCACCAGCTGTTATAACTGCCCTTCCTGTACCTCAGCGTTCACACAATATCATTGCCACTTCTGTACCTCAGCACATGCCGGGTCACACTGATGAGCACTATCCATTCCTGTACTCAGCCCAGCGTCACACTAATAGTCACTCGCCTTGGCTGTAACTCAGCCCAGCATCAACACTAAGATCTACTGCCGGTCCTGTACCTCAGCCCAGCCATCATACAAACTTAATATCACTGTTCTTACCTGTACCTTCAGCCCAGCGTCACACTGATATGCACTGCCTTCTCTTACCTGCAGCCCAGCGATCAAACTGATATCACTTCCCGCTTGGCTGTACCTCAGCCCAGAAATCACACTGATATACTGCCCCTTACCTCATCCTTTCAGCCCAGCATCACACTAATATCACTGCCTTGCCTGTACGCTCAGCCAGTGGGTCAGAACAACTGATATCAGCTGCCTTCCTGTACCTCAGCCCAGTGTCACACTAATAGTCACTGCGTCTTCCCTGTACATCAAGCCCAGCATCATACTAATATCATGTCCTTTCCTGTATCCTCAGCCCGCATCAGCACGTAAATAGTCACTGTCCTTACCTGTACCCAGCCCAGCATCAACTGATATCATGCCCTGTGCCTGTTACTAGCCCAGCGTCACACTGATACCATCTCCGCGCCTTCCATGTACCTCAAGCCCAGCCATCACACTAATATAACTCTCCTTCGCTGTACCTCAGCCCAGCATCACACTAATATCCGGCCTTTCTGTACCGTCATAGCCCAGTGGTCACAACTAATATGCACTGCCTTCTGTACCTCAGCCGCAGATCACACTGATATCACTGCGCCTTTCCTCTACCTCAGCCGCAGGCAAAAATTCCCCCAAAAAAGGACGACTAATATCTAAACTGCCCTTCCTGTCCCTCAGCCCCGCATCACAAACTAGATAGTACACTGTCCTTGCCTGTACCTAGCCCTGGGCAGCAAATCACACTGAATATCAACTCCCCTTCCTGTACGCGTCTGGCCCAGCGTCACACTGATACCATCCCTTTCCTGTACCATCAGCCCAGCATCACACTAATATCGACTCTCTGCTGTTAGCCTTCAGCCCAGCATTCACACTAATATTCATGCCTTCCTGTTACGTCGCCCAGCATCATGCACAGACTAAAATTATCACTGCCTTCTTGTAGCCTCAGCCCAGTGTCACACTAATGAATCGACTGCCCTCACTGTAAACCTCAGCCCAGAATCACACTGATATCCTCCCCTTCCTGCTACCTCAGCCAGCATCACAACTAATATCACGTGCCCTTCCTGTACCTATCAGCCCAGCATCACAGCTAACTATCACTGTCCTTCAATGTACATTCAGCCCAGCATGCACAAGCTAATATCACTCCCCTTTCCTGTAGCAGTAGCCCAGCGTGCACACAAATATAGCACTCCCTTCCTGTAGCATCAGCCCAGTGTCACACTGGAATATGCACTCCCCTTCCTGTTACATCAGCGTCCGCAGTGGTCACACTAATATCACTCTCCTTCTGCTACCTTAGCCGCAGGGTCACACTTAATAATCACTCCCTGGTCAGCATTGTTTCATATCTGTCCGACTTGTACTAACTTTGTAGTAAGAGGTGCAAGCCTGACCGACTCACAGCACACACACGCAAGGCACGGACCCATAACACACACACAACACACATACACACACACGAACACACAGCAAAAACCAAACAAAAAACACTCACCCACCTCCCACCCACAACACACAAGTTTAACACACATACACTAAGCATGCACGCGCCCACACAACACACACACTCCTCTCAGGGTTGGATAAGATATAAGAAGACATGAAAGAGCCTGAGACATTAGGAGGAATGGAGGAGCAGCCAGCACAACACCTCCTTCTCCTCCCACCCCTCCTTCAACAGACTCTCCTTGTGACATAACCTCCTTACGCTACAACAATTCTGGCACACACAATACAGTCTCATTAGCTGGCGCTGCTTCAAGCTCCACAGTAATCAGCTATGACACTAAAGCACACACTATTCAATCTCCTCAAGCAGCCCTGAATCAAACACAATGCTAGCTCATTATCCGCCACAGACTGTGAAGCGGTATACTTCGATATATGGAGARAGCACGTGAAYGTGGTGGCGGGCGTGAGACTAATCAATCTATCACTGCGTGTTTGTTCGCCCACATGCTGCTCAACATGATTGTTTCTGTCTGTCACCCACCACCACATTATAATTAGGTGTACGTATCACTGCACAGGACAAGAGGCACCATCTCACCAATCAGTGAGTGTGTGTGCATGTCTGGCCTGTGCCTGTATGCGTGTTAGCTGTACTGTATATCTCTCTAATTGTCTGAGTGTATGGGCCTTCTAGCCCACTTCATTCCACTCCATCCACTTCCATTGGCACAGCCCATACAGAGGGGGATGGAGGATGGAGAGAGGATCCAGTGTGGGTCCAGTGTCCGGGGTGTCGTCTCCTCCAGGTTGAGGAGCCATGATGCAGGCCGAGCCATGATGCAGGCCGAGCCTTGTGCGTGGCCTCTCCTCTCCCTGGGAGATTTAAACTCCTCTCTCCCGCAGCTTTTCATTTGTCTAATTCCCTGTGTGGCTGGCTGGGAGGTTTAGGCTGCTGTTAGGCAGAGCACGTCCTGTCCATCCGCCCTGCGCTGCCTGCCTACCAGCGTCCTTGGGTCCCCAGAGCAATGCAAGGAGGACACTCTCTCTTACTTCAATGCCCCTTCCCTCTCCCTCTCTCACTCTCTCTCTCTATTTGAATGCCGTCCAACTGCTCCCTCTGTCACTTCCACCGCAATTTATAGGAATTTTAACAGCCCGGGTTCACTGATCGTAAACCATTTCATTGCCCGGGAAAGTTAAAAAGGAGTGGTTTTATAAGGTTTATGTGTCCGTGTTGTTTTGGTAAGATGATTGTGTAGTCGCCTCCTGGCCGGGAGACAAGGACAGGAATTTAGCCTGTGAGTGGTTCAATCACAGCAGCCTCCGCAGAGCCCAGGGAGGGGTTTAAATGGTCGTCATGCTGCTTCCTCTCGTTGGACAAGCATCAAAAAAGGAGATTTCCCGGCACGGGGTCCCACTACCAGGTCAGCTGGGAGCTGATCGGGATTGGACGATAGCCATGCCAGCTGTTTGCCCTGCTGCCCTATGATTGGGCTAAGTTCTGTCCTGCGTGTCCTCTCAATGTCTGTGTTGGACCAATTAAACGCCAAATGATTGTCCTGTACAACTATGATTGGCTCTGTGTGAGTTTTGTCTCTGCTCAAAATGCCAGGGTAATAGAAAACCCTGAATGTTACTCTGCAGACAAAGGCTGCACGCAGAAAATTCCACGAAATCAACAATGCTTTTCTACTCTGCTTTTCTACTCCTTTGCAGCGTAATCTGCATTTCAATTCAATTGAAATTGGCTTCTTAAATATAATCAACTCAACTTATTTGTGAAGTAAAGTGAGACATACTGTACATTTCTGTGAACTGCTATCTTCACTCTGTGTAGCTAGCTGTTTACAATCAAATGACTCCAACTGTGGGCACAATTTCTGTTGCTAACATCATTTCCATCTCAAACAAGGAGGAGCATTATAAATAGTCCTAAACAGCCAGTCTATTTCAGCCTATTGTTTATCGGCCTCCCTGGTGCCAGGGGATAGAACAAATTACGGAGGGAAATAAAGCTTTTGAATTATTTACAGAAGTTTTGTCTTCCTCTTTGAGAATGACAGCCAATTAGACGTTCTCGCCCACTGCGCTCGGCGTTTGAACAGGGAAAAACACCAAAGCAAGTGGTAACTTCCATCACTCACAGCCTTCAAGGCCAGACTGTTTCAAACAGTAAATACACCCCACTGTCTGCACCAGTCTTTCCTATGGGAAGACTACACTGCACTCGTGCTCTCATATCAGTARGTAAGCGGTGTTGTGTTCACAGGTTGTTTCAAGTACATGTAAAGATGTCCTGCCCTCAGCAGACAGCCACTGATTAAACWAAAATAATTATAGAAACACTGAARTCTCTCAAGACCCCCCAAAGCTCTAYTTCCCAAGCYCTCTGTTTAGTTCAAAGTCATTTAATAATTAGATTTGATTGTGGTGTTGACGACTCTGATCTGGAGTTTAGATCTGCAAAGACTTGCTAAGTGCTTACTGTGTTTTTGATAACGTTTCAAATGAAACATTTTAATGAAGGAACATACACTGAGCTGAGTATACCAAACATTAGGAACACTTTCCTAATATTGAGTTGCCCTCAGAACATCCTCAATTTATCGGGGCATGAACTCTACAAGATGTCGGAAGCTTTCCACAGGGATGCTGGCCATGTTGACTCCAATGTTTCCCACAGTTGTGTCAAGTTGGCTGGATGTCCTTTGGGTGGTGGACCATTCTTGATACACACAGGAAACGGTTGACCGTGAAAAACCCAGCAGCGTTGCAGTTCTTGACACACTCAAACCAGTGCGCCTGGTACCTACTACCATWCCCCGTTCTAAGGCACTTTTGTCTTGCCCATTCACCCTCTGAATGGCACACATACACAATCCATGTCTCAATTGTCTCGAGGCTTAAAAAATCCTTATTTAACCCATCTCCTCCCCTTCATCTACACTGACTTAAGTGGATTTAATGCAGGTTTTCAAGATAATTTCAGTAGCTAGAGTTAATGCACGTTTAAATATAATTTTTGTTCCTAGAGGTTATGCAGGTGTAAGGATMATTTATTTTCCTAGATGTAATGCAGGTGTAAGGATAATTTATTTTCCTAGATGTAATGCAGGTGTAAGGATAATTTATTTTCTTAGATGTAATGCAGGTGTAAGGATAATTTCTGTTCCTAGAGGTTATGCAGGTGTAAGGATCATTTATTTTCCTAGATGTAATGCAGCTTCTCAGCCAGTTCATGACACTTATCCAATTGAAACAGTTAGGGGCTTGATTGGTGGACTGAGTGTGCTGCTGACATTGGGGTGAGGTCTCAGAAATATGATTGCATGGAAATGTACGACAACAGAAAGCCAAAAAAATACACTGAGTACAAATAGTACGATCCCTGAGTACGATCCCTTATTGTTGTCACTTGTTAACTCTAGCTACTGAAATGATCCCTAAACCTGCATTAACTCTAGCTACTGAAATGATCCCTAAACCTGCATTAACTCTAGCTACTGAAATGATCCCTAAAACTGCGTTAACTCTAGCTACTGAAATTATCCCTAAACCTGCATTAACTCTAGCTACTGAAATGATCCCTAAAACTGCATTAACTCTAGCTACTGAAATGATCCCTAAAACCGCATTAACTCTAGCTAATGAAATGATCCCTAAAACTGCATTAAATCTACTACTGAAATGATCCCTAAAACTGCATTAACTCTAGCTATGAAATGATCCCTAAAACTGATTAACTCTAGCTAATGAAATGATCCCTAAACTGCATTAACTCTAGCTAATGAAATGATCCCTAAAACTGCATTAACTCTAGCTAATGAAATGATCCCTAAAACTGCATTAACTCTAGCTAATGAAATGATCCCTAAAACTGCGTTAACTCTAGCTACTGAAATTATCCCTAAACCTGCATAACTCTAGCTAATGAAATGATCCCTAAACTGCATTAACCTCTAGGAACAGAAGTGCAATCCCTAAACCGGGCATACCTCTAGAAACATATGATCCTTATACCTACTGTCACGCCCTGACCTTAGAGAGCCTTTTTATTTATTTTTGCGCTTCATTAGGCACACCTGGACTCCATTACCTCCCCTTAATCTGGCACTCCCTTAGATTCTTTCCCCAGGCAGTATTGTTTTGTTCATGTCAAGATGCTACTCCTACGTTGGATCGTTCCATGTTTCTTGTTAAATTAAACTTACCATCTGCTTCTTGACTCCCAGCATCCACGTTACAATATTCACTATCACCAGCACCAAATCAGCATCTACAATTCTACACACGTGTTTCTATTGTCTGTGGATAAAAAGATAAGGTCACAAAAAAATGCTTCTGTGTGACGTCACAGGGTCCGATTAAAAGTAGTTGTTTTTTAAATGCTACGAGTTTCTAGCCAGAGGGAGGGTACTGTATGTTCTTGCTCCCCACATCACCACGAATSTCATATTGTTTGAAAATCACTTTTTTATATGATGTTATCGAATAGAACTTTAAATATTTTTGTACAAAACGCTCTGTTTTCACATATGTAGACACTGGTATTGTGCTGGAGATAATGAAAGTAGGTTGAAAAGTGAACTCTGCTCAGATACCTGCTAACATTGGCATCTTTTAGAGAGGCATTTTGATGTAAAAACGTCTCCAGAAATGTAATTCTACTATTCATCAAAGTACCTGTTATAAAAACACATTAGATATTTAGCAAATCAAAGAACTATACAAATTAGAACAAAGTATTTACATAATATTACATTTAATTGAGAAAATATTCCCATTATTATATAAATTGAAATTTTTACATGGAAACATGTCACAATCCTGACCCACGTCCGCCATTATCCATATCCGGCCACACACTTGAGTTGGTGTCCAGCCCCAAAGCGCTTGGTGTGACATTCCAAGCTAACCTACAATAGGACAAACATTTTTTTTTAAATAAATAATAAACCTAAAATGGGACACACACTTCTCCACATCTCCACCAAAGGCTCTTCATGATGAACCATCTTTGCCACTTCAATCTCCCCCCAAAGGCCATCTGACAGTATACACCTGCTTTGTCCGTTCAGGGCTCCAGTACGCCGCGCCAGATCTCACAAGTCAACCAACACAACCAACTAGAGAAGATACAAAGACAAGCAACCAAAATCATCATGGGCCCCACCTACACCTCCTACGACTCTGGATGCAATGACCTGTCCTTGCAGTCCCGCCGCACCCACCTTTGCAGATCCTTTGTTCAGAAGCTTGCAAAATTCCAGGATTACAACAAATGGCTGCCTCRGACAAGAGGCCATGTAGGTGGCAGATCTACCCAATCCAGTCACAAACTGAACCGTCCCCCTACTCTGCCTGACAGGTACTACAACAGCCCTATGGCTTACCTTGTGAGACTGCTTAATGCTGCTTAAGGTGAGGCACCACATGTTGAAATGAAATGTTTCCATCAACTGATACACTACCGTTCAAAAGTTTGCGGTCACTTAGAAATGTTCTTGTTTTTGAAAGAAAAACACATTTTTTGTCCATTAAAATAACATCAAATTGATCAGAAATACAGTGTAGACATTGTTAATGTTGTAAATGACTATTGTAGCTGGAAACGGCTGATTTTTTATGGAATATCTACATAGGCGTGCAGAGGCACATTGTCAGCAACCATCACTCCTGTGTTCCAATGGCATGTCGTGTTAGCTTTTCCAAGTTTATCATTTTAAAAGGCTAATTGATAATTAGAAAACCCTTTTGCAATTATGTTAGCACAGCTGAAAACTGTTGTCCTGATTAAAGAATCAATAAAACTGGCCTTCTTTAGACTTGTTGAGTATCTGGAGCATCAGCATTTGTGGGCTCGATTACAGGCTCAAAATGGCCAGAAACAAAGCACTTTCTTCTGAAACTTGTCAGTCTATTCTTGTTCTGAGAAATAAAGGCTATTCCATGCGAGAAATTGATAAGAAACTGAAGATTTCCCTTCACAGAACAGCGCAAACTGGCTCTAACCAGAATAGAAAGAGGAGTGGGAGGCCYCGGTGCACAAATGAGCAAGAGGACAAGTACATTAGAGTGTCTAGTTTGAGAAACAGACGCCTCACAAGTCCTCAACTGGCAGCTTCATTAAATAGTACCCACAAAACACCAGTCTCAATGTCAACAGTGAAGAGGTRACTCCAGGATGCTGGCCTTCTAGGCAGAGTTGCAAAGAAAAAGCCATATCTCAGACTGGCCAATAAAAATAAAATATTAAGCTGGGCAAAAGAACACAGACACAGGACAGAGGAATTCTGCCTAGAAGGCCAGCATCCCGGAGTCGCCTCGTCACTGTTGACGTTGAGACTAGTGTTTTGCGGGTACTATTTAATGAAGCTGCCAGTTGAGGACTTGTGACACTCTAAAGTACTTGTCCTCTTACTCAGTTGTGCACTGGGGCCTCCCACTCCTCTTTCTATTCTTGTTAGAGCCTTTTGAACGGGAGTGTACATTTTGAGATTTAAAATGGACATCACACATAATTTAAAAGCCCATTTCATAGAGAACGTTCTAAACTTTTTTACATGTAGTAACTTACTTTGAAGAGATCATGATTAGTTCTAAATAGGTGTTCGGTGATTGGTAGACTAAATTCCTTGTACTTCTCTTTAACTACCAATTCCTGAACGTCAGACTCTTCCCACATGCTAAGTAATTAATCTCAGCTTTAATTAATCTCAGTTTTAATTAATCTCAGTTTAAGACGCACCTGCATTCATCCAAATGAAGTGTGGTTAACTGAGATATATTCCCCAGACTTGTACAGAGGGAATTGTTCATATGTTGTCAAATATAGATTTTAGATAAMATTTTCTTCTTTCTTTTTCACCAAAAATGCTGTTTACCCACATRGTTTAGTAATTTACAAATAGAAAGAATTAAAAAAGTATATATCCACAATCTGCTCAAAGTCCAGTCCTGGAAATATTAGCAGATCTAATTAGATATTACCTCAGTTTGCATATTTTAATACAATATTTCAGAAACGTTGTAACACACCAAAAAAATGTAGATTGGTGTTTTTATTTAAATGGTAGAAGTTCATTGTGATATGAATAAGGGAAAACATGACCCTAGGGTGTGGTGCCTTGCCTTAACTGTGATATTGTGTACTGCATCTCACATGTTTTGTTTGATTTACTTATGAATGCTGCAATTCAGCTTTTAGCTGCAAATGTGTCCAATTTAAAATAAACCTTAAATATATATGTATTGTGCTGTCATTTTCAATTATATTTCATTGCTGTGAAATTTTCTCTAAACAGCATAATTACCGTCCATTTTATCTGCTGAAATATACATGTATTCTCTGCTCAGCCCACAAGTAGAATTCAAAGATCACCATGCATAAATATCAACTGTTACACAGACGTACATTTGCAAAGTGCATGCAGGGTGTCAGTCATCTTGTGATGCAACATACCCCATAACAATGGCGTACATACAGAGGCAGCGCCAAGGTCGAGCAGGTGTCCGTCTGTATCACTGGCTGTCAGGACTCCTGGGGTATTGTGGGTACTTAACAAACACATGCAGAGAGCCAGCGAGTGCATGTGTCTCATTAAAGCATAGTGCATATTTAATGTATGCATACCTCTCTGTTTGTGTTGTGTGTTCCTCTGTGGTGTGTGGTGTGTGTTTGTGTGT